>NC_091117.1:172952687-173217687 GCF_040183065.1 Periplaneta americana
AGCTCTACAGGTGATAAAATTCTCTCTGATGCCCTTTGCGCCTTGCTCAACATGTTAAGAAACAGCTCTATAATTCTATCTCTTGGCAGATTTTTAAGTAGTGATAAATAATAATCGCGAGCAAAATGAGGAAACGATATTGATGTATATTTGTGCATAAAGTTGCGACATTACCCGGTTAAGTGGCCCTGACGAAACGTTTAAAATGTGATATTGAATTTTTGTAAGTTTCCTAATTCTATATCCATCATAAATGTCACAGATTGTACCAAGAATCGGAACTCATTATACCATTGTGAAAGAACCTTCTTTTTTGCGTAGGTTTACTGTATAAAAATACATTTGGAAAAATGCGTTGTTTATGTAATTTTAAGAAGTAACTTTCATTTGTGTTGAAACAACAATAAGTATAAACTCCAATATCGCTAGAAAATACATTTTAATTCATTGTAAATGTGATATTCTGCTCTGTTTTGGTTCAAGAGTGGTGTCCTGACAACTCCTGGAATCTACGGTATGCTCGTATTGCGCAATGGTTTTGACGTAATTTTGGAATTGACCATCACATAGAAATGCCACCCTCTCTCCTTGTAGTCCCCTCTTCTCCTGTCTCCCCCTTATTCTCTTTGTCTTCCTCTTGTACTCCTTGACTTTCGCCTGTTCTCCTTGTCTTCCCCATGTTTCCTCGTTTTCACTTTGGTCTCCTAGTCTTCCCCTTGTTCTTCTTGTCGTCGGCTTATTCTCCTTGTATTCTCCATGTTCTCTCTGTATCCTCCTTGTTCCCTGTCTTCCCCTTGTTCTCCCTATCTACCCCTTCTCCTCTCTGCCTTGTCCTTATTCTCTCTGACGTCCCTTTATTCCTCTTATCTTCCCCTTGTGAACCCTGTCTTTCCCTTGTTCCCCCTGTCTTCCCTTTGTTCTCCCTATCTACCCCTTCTCCTCTCTGCCTTGTCCTTATTCTCTCTGACGTCCCTTTATTCCTCTTGTCTTCCCCTTGTGAACCCTGTCTTTCCCTTGTTCCCCCTGTCTTCCCCTTGTTCTCCCTTACCTCTTCTCCTCTCTGCCTTGCCCTTATTCTCTCTGACGTCCCTTTATTCCTCTTGTCTTCCCCTTGTGAACCCTGTCTTTCCCTTGTTCCCTGTCTTCCCTTTGTTCTCCCTATCTACCCCTTCTCCTATCTGCCTTGTCCTTATTCTCTCTGACGTCCCTTTATTCCTCTTGTCTTCCCCTTGTCAACCCTGTCTTTCCTTTGTTCCCTGTTTTCCCCTTGTTCTCCCTATCTACCCCTTTTCCTCTCTGCCTTGCCCTTATTCTCTCTGACGTCCCTTTATTCCTCTTGTCTTCCCCTTGTGAACCCTGTCTTTCCCTTGTTTCCCCTATCTTCCCCTTGTTCCCCCTGTCTTCCCCTTGTTCTCCTTATCTACCATTTTTCCTCTCTGCCTTGCCCTTATTCTCTCTGACTTCCCTTTATTCCTCTTGCCTTCCCCTTGTGAACCCTGCCTTTCCCTTGTTCCCCCTGTCTTCCCCTTGTTCTCCTTATCTACCACTTTTCCTCTCTGCCTTGCCCTTATTCTCTCTGACTTCCCTTTATTCCTCTTGCCTTCCCCTTGTGAACCGTATCTTTCCCTTGTTCTCCCTATCTTTCACTGGTTCTCCCTGTCTACCCTTTCTCCCTGCCGTCTCTTTGTTCTTCTTATATTCTCTGCTTTCCTTTGTATTCCCCTTCTTCTCCTTGCATTCCTTTTCTCCTTGTTTCCTTGTTGTCCTTGTACTCCTCTTATTCTCTTTGTATTCCTTGTATTCCCCCTTTCCCCTCATATTTCCCTTATTCTCCTTGTATTCCCTTCATTCCTCTAGTATTCTTATATTTCCCTTGTTCTCTTTCATTAACCTTGAACTTCTTTCATTTCTTTTCCCCTTCATTTATTATCCTTTTCCTCACTGTCTTCCCCTTATCCTCCTTGTCTCTTCTTGTCTTGCCCTTTTTCCTCTGTCTTGTCCTTGTTCTCCTTATCTTCCCCCAGTTTTTCTTGTCTTTCCCTTATTCTCCTTATAATCTTCTTACTCTCTTCATATCCCTTTGTTCTCCTCCTATCTCTCTTGTTCTCCATCTATCCCTCTCGTTCCCCTTGTATTCCCCTTATTTTCCTTATCGACAGTTGATGGCATATGCAGCATAGTAAACCTATGAAACTGTCGATTTTTTAACCTGGAGTGTACGAATTCGGAGGAAAGAGGACACTTATTTTTTTAGTTGGTTATTTAACGACGCTGTATCAACTACGAGGTTATTTAGCGTCGACGAGACTGGTTATAGCGAGATCGTATTTGGCGAGATGAAGCCGAGGATTCGCCATAGATTACCTGACATTTACCTTACGGTTGGGGAAAACCTCGGAAAAAACCAACCAGGTAATCAGCCCAAGCGGGGATCGAACCCGCGCCTGAACGCAACTTCAGACCGGCAGGCAAGCGCCTTAACCGACTGAGCCACGCCGATGGCCGCGACACTTATTCTAGATGTCTTTTAGAGATATTTAAAGGGTATTTTTATTTAATTATATATTGAGAATTCAATTTACGGTACAACGGAACATTCAAGAACTACAATACTTTATATCAGCGTTTCTCAAACTGTTTTGAAGTGTGGACCACTTTTTAAAGTCAGAACAGTTCCGCGGACCACCTTACTCTTGTTCCCTTCGAAAGCAAATTTAACATTTTCGTAGCATATTTTAATACCAGTATACTTATATTTTTAAATTGAATTAAGATTCGGTACTTTGGTCCTCTGTTTTATGAATTCGGGTGGTCCCTGACTGGGTTACAGGCGCGGCGCCAGATATGCAGGGAAAAGATGGCGATAAACACCACGTGTAAAGTGCTTTAAATCCCTCTTTAAATTTAAATTGTTAACTGTCTCCCATTGGAGGTAGCCTAGAAGGACTCAGTATACTCTCCTAAATGAATTTTACAATATTAAATGTTTACATAAATTTGTTGACAGAAAATTAAAATAAACATATATGAATTATAAAGTAAAGAGAGTAGAATGGAAAGTCGATAGACGGGTAGGGTAATAAATTTCATAAAATGTCAGTACTGGGAGAAAATGTGAAATTCGATTGCCATGTGTCATTTCCAAACTCTGAGATTTTAAGCTATAGTGTGATATGCAATTCGTTTGAATTTTATTTTTTCTTCTGTCTTTTTTGAATGACCACAAGGGCAGACCTCGAGGACCACAGGTGGTCCGCGGACCATTGTTTGAGAAACGCTGCTTTATATCATTACACTCTAAAAATGCATTCCTGGTTTCAAATCTATTTAGAATTTGTGTGAGGACAATGTAAGAGGTTTTCTGTCAGGATAAAAGTTGTCATAGAAGTTATGGACGAATGTCTTTCTAAAAAATAAATGAAAACAAGCAAGCAAAAGAAGTTGAGTCTTTAATTGAAGCATGTTATTTTAATGCCATGAAAACTGCAAAGCTGTTCCATGTTTCAGCCCCTTATTAAAGAGAGACCGGTTAGATTTTTTTTATGAATTTATGGATCTGCTGCTTTTAACCATGTACCTGATCGGGTAAGAACTAGTTGAAGTGACAGAGAAATATCTGGGAGCTCTTCTCTGAAAGCCTGTATCCTTGACGGTGCCTTAATGAAAACTTACTTCACCGTAGAGATTAATTTATTGACCCTAAGAAATACTACCCTTACTTGTTCTGCTACGCGGTTCATTTGGCAAGACACGTCATGTGTAACATAAAGGAATAGAACACCTTAAGCAACGCCATTGCAACAACCATGTATGCTGCGGCATCTGTGTAGGTGAGCAGCACAAGCTCATTTAACAATTACGAATTCGTTCACTTTGAATAGCACATGAGATCCGATTTTAGAATCATGAAGTGGCACTTTCCTGTAAAATATTTAGCTTTTCAAAATTCCAGTAGACTGTCTGTTATTTTGCTAATTTACTCTTCCTTGATGGTAAAATCAAGTTTCCTCCTAAAAATGTGATTACGTCAATGTTTACGTCGTCGTGAACCTGATTCAGTTACAAACAATTGCTCTTACAACAAGGTAAGGAAGACTCTGCGCTGTTCATGAACGATAGTCATTTTATAGGATTTCAATTGTAAGAGTTTTTATCCATGACCATAACGAAAAACATGTCTTTACTAAATACTTTTGCGTTTGTAAAGTAGGATTTTATTCAACATTACTTTATTCCACTAGTGAGATAAAGACTTTACCTCACAGTTTGAACTTTATCTCACAGTTCATTAGTATTTTCCTAGTACCTGGGCACACACGTATACTTTTCCATTCAACTATTACTCAAGAAGTTAATATATTAGTTACTAGATGTCACTATCTCTACTTCTTTGTTACCATTTCTTAAATATACATACACTCAATCTCCTTCTCTTTTCTCTATCTACTACGTCGTAATTTGAGCATTGCATTCATATCTACGTAATACGTTTTTTTAAATTTGTAATAATTTACCTTTTGGGAGGCGAGGAGACTTGAAATTACAAAGGTAAAAAATTGCGTTTACAAGATTTTATAACAACACGCGTTAGTCAACTGAACTATACAGACATGATGATTAATTACATTTTAATATTCCTCTTAAATTTACAGAAGTAAAATGTGAAATTATTTTAATCACATTAGTCCCGTGAACACTTCTAAATAATCCCTGAAACTTCAAAAAGACGAAAATACACGTTTAAAATGAAAAAAAAAATATATATATATAATTACACAAATTCCACAATTTGGGACATCTGGCCGAAATCTACAGCTGCCCACTAGGATCCAGAATATAAAGCAGAGGTTAAATTAAAAATACAATATGATTGCGGAGAGAATACGGAACAATGATAAATTTAAAAATAAAATAAATAATTTGTTATTTATCCAACGCCTTAGATACCCTTCTTCACTAATCATGGCCTCCTAAATCACAACCTATCTAGTACACGTGTCGATTCTAAAATCCATGCCATGATACGTGATTATTAGGCCCCAGGAAAAGTATTGCTATCAGCTTAGTATGCAACATTGCATACCTGCTTTGAGAGGGATGGGGTAAATAACGCTAGACAGCGTGACGTTGGCAGTAGTACAGTTTGGTTCATGAGAAATAAAGTAATACATGAGAGTTTCATTATTTGTGCGTCCTTTTGACTGGTTTCCAATGATTAGCTATGAAGCTTACAAAGTGCAATTCTAATTTTATTCTCATTAAGCGACCTAAATATTTCATTGTACTTGATATACTGGTAATAATATTATTTACGTATTGATGCGTTACAATGAACTATGATATGCATGTGCAAGACATGTAACGTGTATCATGTTCGGATAACGTGTTTCAAGAAACTTAGCAGATTTCTTCATATCGCTAGCAGCAGAGTAACACATTTTGAATTGCACACACAGCACTACCAAAAAGTTCACATATGGTGGAATAATTAACCCTCTCTAACACTTCACTCATTAAGAGATAGGGTCTACAACAACATTCCGCACTAAGGGCACCCACAACCACATTTGCAACGTGACGTCCAACGGAGTCCATGCTATCATCTATAGAAACCATATATTCTCATTTTGTAATTTACACTTCACTTCACGCAGACATTTCTCATATGCATGTTGCACATACTTCTTCCGCAGTGTTGCTTCTTTAGGAATTTGTCTTCCAGTGTACTTTTCTGAAAAGCCAAGGAGTTTCGCGTTTTCTAATTTGTTTAACGGAATATTTGAAGCAATAAACGCGTCACACATATAATCGTAAAATGTTCGTTCAAGTAGTCTAATTGTGAAGGAGATTCGTGCTGCACCTTGCTTAAATTCTGTTGTCTTTTACATGCGCGTTTATGCTTATTGCTATTTATATGCTTCTTAACGTTGCATGCCATGTCGGCTGCCAATTTCACGTGACACAATTCACAAAACAGTTCATTACCATGGATGGAAAACACATTTTATTGACGAACGTATTTCCTTAGTGCTTCTATCTTGCGTACTTTAGGTCTCGGCATTCTGAAGACCCGTGTTCATTTACTTTTGACTGCATTGTACTAAGCTACGCCTGCACTACTCCTACCTGCACAGTGACGCGTGCAAGAGCCCTCGGTTCATAAACATTAGCTATACTACATCGCGCGTTTCCCTGTAAGCAATACTTTCTCCGGGGTCTAGTGATTATATGAGGATTTATTTTCAACATATTTTCTTTCATAAAAAATATTTTTTTCTTTATGGTCATGGATAAAATTACGTATGGTACTTGTGAGCGTATTCTTTATTGCGCTCGTGTAATTTAAGCACTCGGCTGACGCCTCGTGCTTAAATCTTTCCACTCGTGCAATAAAGATGCACTTACCTCACAAGTACCATAAATAACTATTTTCTATAGATGCACAAGTTTTGGAAATCTCGAAGTGTTAAGCAATCTTGGGTGTTAATTTTCTGGAAGAGTTTTCTTACTCAGGAGTTGCTTGCATGAGTCATTGCCTACACTGGACTCGCTACGAAACGCTGTTGCGGAGAATTTGTAACGCACTTTAAAACATTTGAATCGTGAATTTCAGAAACCCCCAAGTTACATTTTTTCTCAAATTCAGTTCCTCATATGGCCGTACGCCTAATATTCATGCAGTACACACCTGTGGAGTAACGGTCAGCGCGTCTGGCCGCGAAACCAGGTGGCCCGGGTTCGAATCCCGGTCGGGGCAAGTTATCTGGTTGAGGTTTTTTCCGAGGTTTTCCCTCAACCCAATAAGAGCAAATGCTGGGTAACTTTCGGTGTTGGACCCCGGACTCATTTCACCGGCATTATCACCTTCATATCATTCAGACGCTAAATTACCTAGATGTTGATACAGCGTCGTAAAATAACCCAATAAAAAATATTCATGCATAGGCCTTTCAAGTGGTACAGAAACCCCACACGTCCATTGTTCGGTATAAATTTTACTGTGGCAATATATTACTGTGAATTGCAGATTATTAGTACAGAATTCAGTTTACTTTCCTTCGATTTTTTTTGTTTTGTTTGTTTATTGATTTAAAGAAATTTTAGGAATTAAATAACTATATCAATCATATAGTTTTACATTTTTGTATATTTGTGTACTTTTTCAATTTCTTGGCTTAATAGACCTATCACCTACATTAAAGTAGTTAAGAAGGTAAAAGAAATTGCCCTTCTCAATATTGTGTGTGTGTATCTAATGCCTACCCACTTCACTTAAGTGATTCGGGTTCCTCATATAGCGGATAGATGGCAGGATTGTGACCCATTTTCAAATTGCTTCGGCGGGCCACGTTATGCATCATATGCATCTGTGAAGAGTTATATCGTGTACTAGGGTGAGTGTATGTGTAAGTGTTCGTGTAAGTGTAGTGTAGGAAATGGGTGAGGATGATGATGAATGTGAGGGAGGGAGAAGAAGAAATCCGGTGCCGGCACGTAGCCTACTCCTGTCGAATAACACCAAGGGAGTCACCAGGCTTAACGTCCCCATCCGACGGACGAATCACTATCAACAGTGACATATGCCTTCTCTTCATATGCGCAGCGGAGAGATTTGGGATTTAACCCAGGCATAGTGCCCTCTTAGATGTTTACCTACTAAGACCTGTCTCTCTCTTTGTCAACTCTAAAAGTCTCCATAAAATAAGTGATCACAATAGCGTCTTATTAGAAATCTTCTGGGAAAACACAGTAAATCCGAGGTCAAGTCCACTGTCTGTCTGGAATTTTAACAAAACCGATGTCCATGAATTACAAACGTTTCTACGACAAAAGCATGATGACTTTCTAAGGACTGAAGGAAATATGGAAAATGTGTGGCATAAATTTAAGAGTATAATTTTCGAGGCATTAGTAAAATGTGTACCTTCTAAAATAATTAAGAAAAATCCGGACCCAGAATATTACACTAATTATATTCGCTACTTAAAGAAAAAGACAAGGCGCGCTTTTAGTAAACGTAAACGAAGCCATGAGCATTGGGAAAAATATGTCGAATTAATTAAGAAACTTGAGTGTGAAAAAAGGTTAGCTCAGGAAAATTTTCTAAAAACTATTTTAAAAGAAGATGAAAGTAACAATTGGAGACAGTTTTATAATTATGTACGCAGGAGAAAAGGAAAAAATGGAGTAGTGCTTTTACGAAATCAGAACGGAGAAAGTATAACTGATGACAAAGAAAAGGCCGACTTATTAAATTCCTATTTCATTTCGGTTTTCAATAATAATAATAATAATAATAATAATAATAATAAT
This sequence comes from Periplaneta americana, assembly GCF_040183065.1. NCBI lineage: Eukaryota > Metazoa > Arthropoda > Insecta > Blattodea > Blattidae > Periplaneta > Periplaneta americana. The sequence goes on from NC_091117.1 coordinate 172,961,001, forward strand.
AATAATAATAATAATAATAATAATAATAATAATAATCCCGCTGATAGGAGTGGTTGTGTCACAGACCGTGAATGTGAACCAAATTCGACTTTAAAAATAACTTCAAAAGGGGTTAGAGGGAGAATAACGAAATTAAAAAATCGGAAGTCTCGAGGACCAGATAGTATTGCTACAGAGATTCTTAAATTAGGTTCCGAGGCCATAATTCCATACTTAATGCGTACATTTCATGTTTCCATAAACAATGCACCTATTCCATGTGACTGGAAATCAGCTATAGTAGTACCCATACATAAAGGTGGAAATAAATTAGATGTCGGAAACTACAGACCGATTAGCCTTACATCTGTCGTATGTAAAGTCATGGAGCATTTGATATCGGATTATATTCGTCATGTTCTAAATGCGAAAGACTGGTTTTACAACCGCCAGCATGGTTCTAGGGAAGGCTTCTCATGTGATAGTCAAATTACGTCGCTGGTTCAGGATCTAGCTGAAGAGGTAGATAGAGGCGGAAGAATCGATGCAGTTGTGATTGATTTTTCGAAAGCATTTGATTTGGTGCCACATGACATATTAATAGATAAGTTAAGTAGGCTAGGAATAGATAAAAGAGTGGTGCTATGGATCCAAGAATTCTTAAAAGGTAGAACCCAGAGAGTTAGAGTAGGTCATGAAATATCGGAAGTTGGAAATATAAGTTCAGGGGTGCCACAGGGCAGCGTTCTGGGTCCATTACTCTTTATAATATACGTAAATGACCTATGCCAGAATATTACATCAAATGTGAGGCTATTTGCAGACGACTGCATTATCTATGGAAAGATTAGAAATAATTCGGATGTAGATGCTATTCAAACAGACTTGAATAAAATTTATAACTGGGCGTTAAAGCATAGGATGAAAATAAATGGTTCTAAAAGTAAATCTATAACATTTTGTAAAACCCGAGAGGAAACTAGTCTTAATTACGAATTCAGTGGTGTTGTAATTCCGCAAGAACAATGTTGTAAATACCTAGGAGTGTATTTAAACTCCAAACTTTCTTGGGGAGAGCATGTTGATAATGTTACGGGTAAAGCATGGAGGGCACTTCACTTTATTATGAGAATCTTGAGAAAGGCTAGCCCCAAATCGAGGGAAATAGCATATCTAACGTTAGTGCGACCGTTAATGGAATACGGAACTACATGTTGGGATCCCTATAGAATATATCAGATAAATTCCTTAGAAAGAATCCAGTATAGGGCAGCTAAATTTGTTAAAGGTAAAAGAGAAAATGGAAACGATACGATAAAAGAACTTAAATGGGAAACTTTGGAAAACAGACGTATGAAAACTAGAATAACATCATTGTATAGAGCACATCTAGGTCAGAAAGTATGGGTAGACATAACGGCTCGGATAGAAAAGCCAACGTACTATGGTAGGAACGATCATGATTTTAAAATCAAATGTAGGAAACAGAAAACGGATGTAGGTAAATTCTCATTTTTAAATAGAACTATAAATGATTGGAATGACCTACCTGCAGCAGTCTTTGAGGGCTGTTCTTCCTTAAGGAGATTCAAGAATAACTTAAAAAGTTGTGTATAAAGTGAAAATTAAAATTAAGGTGGCATTCAACATTTAATTTTTTAAGTTGACATGTATTTATCTAGCCTGACGAGTTTACTTCCTTGGTTTGAATTGTAAATTATTTAAAAATAGCGTGTAAGAGGGCCTTAGACTAGAAATGTTTAGTTTAAATGTAGTTCTGTTTATAAGTATGCATAAGGATGTAATTATTTGACTTATTTGAACTGTTGTATCAGTGAAGCGAGGTGAGTCAGTGAAGTTATGGTTTTACAGTGCAGTGAACAGTTTCGATCAGTGATAATTTATAGCGTCAATGAAATGTGTTCTATAGTGTCAGTGAAATGTGTTACAGAATGTCAGTGAAATGTGTGCTAAAGTGTCAGTGAAATGCGTCATAGTGCCACTACAGGGAATGAGATGAGAGTAAAGTGAAAGACTATTGAATCTTATGTAGGATCTATACATAATTATGTAGGTTGTATTGTAAAATTAGGTATTTTATTTATGTTTTATTATTATTGTGTTAAATTGTATTGTGTATTCTTATTGTATTGTGTATTCTTATTGTATTGTGTATAAAATTGTATATGTGTTGTAAAATTGTATTGTGTATTGTAAATTTTATTGTGTATTGTTTATATTGTATATACCACTGCCACTGGGTGCTTGCCCACTTGCAGTGTAAATAAATACATACATAGTGGTGCACAATTTAGTGATTAGAAGTTATGCAACGCCATCTTTTTTTTTATTGTATTGGGTTATTTTACGACGCTGTATCAACATCTAGGTTATTTAGCGTCTGAATGATATGAAGGTGATAATGCCGGTGAAATGAGTTCGGGGTCCAGCACCGAAAGTTACCCAGCATTCGCTCGTATTGGGTTGAGGGAAATCCCCGGAAAAAACTTCAACCCGGTAACTTGCCCCGACCGGGATTCGAAACCGAGCCACCTGGTTTCGCAGCCAGACGCGCTGACCGAACGCCATCTTTCCCGAGGTAGAAATTTTACATGAATCGAACCCAGGCCGGCTAGTCTAGAGGCAGAAACGCTACCACAGAGCTAACTCGGCGGACTCCCTTGAGTATTCATTCCCTGAAAATTGTTTTAAAGGAATTCAATAATTGTTACCAGTCATGAATTGCAGAAACTACACATGTCCAGTCAATTCAGAATTTTTTTTTAGAAAATACTAAAGAAAACATTCAAGTCCATGTATGTCAAACACTACATCTTATTATTATGCTTTAATAAAAAGTATAGTAATTCTAAAACACCAAAGATAATAATCAGTTTTTTTGTGTCTTCTGAAAAATGTATTCAAATGGACATACGAGGTTCTGCAATTCACGATTAATTTTTAGTTGTTATGACATATTGGATACTTTCACTTTATGAAGTACATTAATTTCTCCCAAACGTGGGTAATTTTTGCTGTTGTGCTTACAGCAAGAGATCCACTGATGAGTCCACACTTGTGGAGTAACGGTTAGCGCATCTGGCCGCGAAACCAGGTGCCCGGGTTCGATTTCCGATCGGGGCAAGTTACCTGGTTGAGGTATTTTCCGGGGGTTTCCCTCAACCCAATATGAGCAAATGCTGGGTAACTTTCGGTGTTGGACCCCGGACTCATTTCACTGGCATTATCACCTTCATCTCATTCAGACGCTAAATAACCTAAGATGTTGATAAAGCGTCGTAAAATAACCTATTAAAATAAAAAAAAATCCACTTACAGGTCCACACCTGTGGAGTAACGGTTAGCGCGTTTGGCCGCGAAACCAGGTGGTCTGGGTTCGATTCCTGGTCGGGGGGAGTTACCTGGTTGAGGTTTTTTCCGGGGTTTTCCCTCAACCCAATATGAGCAAATGCTAGGTAACTTTCGGTGCTGGATCCCAGACTCATTTCAGTGGCATTATCACCATCTCATTCAGACGCTAAATAACCTAAGATGTTGATAAAGCGTCGTAAAATAACCTACTAAAATAAGAATAAAAAGATCCACCGATGGACACTTAACAGCTACAGCACAACTTAACCCGTCTGTTTCGTTTGTATGATAATGCAAAATTATTGCAGAGGAAACGGAAGTGACACGGAAAATTGATGTTTGTGCACAAACATTTCCACAAATTGGAATCTGAGATAATTATATTAATACGAACCCTCCGTGTCGCATGTCAACATTACCCCTTGGATTAATAACGTGCCATGAAAGTAGTAAATTTAACGGGATTTAGGAGGAACTGATAGTAGTTTATTTCAATTACCCGTCCTACATTTCCGGGAAGGAACCGATGAAAAATAGAAAAATATCAATCAGTATAGTTTACCTTGGGAATCAAGGCCATTATTTCCCTGAAAATTAACCCCGCATGATAACACCATGGCTAACAAGTTCGATCAATGAAAGTATTTTACAGTTATGTTCAGATAAAGGAACGTGATTTGATTCACGGTATGTGTAAGAGACAACTAAGTACTTCAATATCCAGATAATTTACACTTTTTTTTTGTTGTTGTCTTTAGTGCTGATAAGGGTGTTCGTCTTGACCGAGGGGGCCCAGAAAAGATATTCGACTTTGGTTAGGGTCAGTAAGCACACTAGATTAAACAATAACAAGAGTTTTTTTTTATCGTCACGGATGTTGTCAGGCCAACGAAGAAGTTCTTCTGTTTCTGGGAAGGCCGTTGTACGGTGAGTCAACTTTCGTTCGTCTTGCGCTGACCAAGTCTATCGGTATAAAGACGAGTGTACTCAGTAGGCGTGCGACTTTCGAACCGGAGTGTAGTGTGTGTGCAGTGTTCCGGAGACAAGAAGTGTTCCATCACAGTTGCCGGGCGCCGATTCTTGCTTAGTACGTACTACGATAATACATTCTATTTTTTATTTAAATACAGGTGAACACTACCTCATCTCTTCTCCCAAACACAGACAGCATAAATAAAGGATGATGCATTCACTTTAATTATTATAGTTTATATATTTCAACTTAATCAAAAATTAAAGATGGACTAAACAGTTTTCATCAGTGTTATATAATTTAAAAAAATCAGCTTATTCATTTATTATTATCTATTACAACACGTTCGAGATTAGGTAAACTAGATTTTTATTTATTTTAGTAGATTATTTTACGACGCTTTATGAACATCTTAGGTTACTTAGAGTCTGAATAAGATGAAGGTGATAATGCCGATGGGATGAGTCCGGGTTCCAGCACCGATAGTTTCCCAGCATTTGCTCATATTGGGTTGAGGGAAAACCTCGGAAAAAACCTCAACCAGGTAACTTGTCCCGATCGGGAATCGAACCCGGTCCACCTGGTTTCGCGACCAGGTAAACTAGATATAGGCATAAAAGAATCTAACAAATACAACGTAATAATAATAATAATAATAATAATAATAATAATAATAATAATAATAATAATAATAGTAAACTGCCCCCCATTGAGGGTAGTCCTTACGGACTCAGTATATCCTCAAAAAAATTATTATACATATGTAAACATAGATATTAAATTTTAAAGAAGGGAAACAAAGAAAAGGGTATGAAAAATTACAATTGCTATTAATGTGGCACCATGTGATTAATTATAACCAATAAATAAAACTAATTTATTATTATTATTATTATTATTATTATTATTATTATTATTATTATTATTACTGGTATTATAGTAACATTTACATAAAATGTAAGGAATAAAAGCATATGTCTGAGATATTTTGGAAACAAAATATGAAACACTGAAATAAATTGTACTTCGATTTATTTGACAAAAATATAATCTACATAGGCCTACGTTTTTTTTTCAAACCGAGAGAAACAGTTTACATAGAAGTCACTCTATTTATCAATTTTCAATAAATAAGTACAGGATGATTCACGAGGATTTACCGCCATTTACGTAGCTTATTTCCGAAGATTTTCTTAGCAAAAAATGTCATATAAACATGTGTCCTAATCTCATTATTTCTCATTATATGGCTACCAAACGTACAACAAGGACACCTACCACTAATTTGAGAAACTGACACTACAGGCAGTTTCATCCTCAACTAGTGCCGATCCAGAATTAGTGATCATACCCTAATGTTAAAGGGGAAGAAGCAAAATTTCGAATCTTATAAATTTTGATAAATAGTTTGGTTCTTGAAAAGGTCAGTTTCATGGTCCAGGTTACATCAATAAATATATATTTTTTAAAAATAACTGTTAGGATACATTTTTAACGATCGGGCAGTTTTTGCGACCCCTTTCACAGGTTGGACATAAAACCTAAAAATTAGTGCTATTGATCGATCGAAATATTTAATCGATTAACTATTTGAATTTAATCGATTAATCGATAGATTAATCGAGTTTTGATCGAGTTGAAAAGATGTTTTAATATACTGTAATACACAATTATTGTTAAATTTAACTTGTGTTTGGTGATAAGCATAAGTATTAAATGTTGTATATCTGTATATATTGTATCGTTATATTACAAAACAACTATTTTAATTACTTCCTAATATATTTATTATGAGACTTATAATTTATTGTATCAGTTTCTCTGGAAATTTTCGAGACAAACATAAATAACAAAAAGTATGAAGACTCATCTAGTTAATACTGCTTGATCCATGATTTTAAACACGTGAGTGCATTCACATGCTCCGAATTATGTGCCGTTCTACGTTTACTAGCAATGTTTCCTGCATCACTAAAAACGAAAAAAACTTTTTTTTTCAGTCAAGCACTTCTTCACGATCGTTCAATTTAAATCCAAACGTTTCATCGAGTTTACTTCTCAAATTCTCATATGACTTAATGGAGTTTACACTTTTCACAAATCACATAAAACAGATTTTTTTCTTTATCAAACTAAACACAGAACCTTCATATACAAACTCAGTACAGAAACTGCAACTGCAAAAGTACAGCGGTCGAAATAGAAGACTGGCCCCTATTGTAATCGAATTACCAGATTTTAGAAAGAGAAGAAGGTAATTGCGCTCTCACTTGCACACAGTGTAGGCATGGCTATTCTATAAGGGATGAGGGGGACGAATCTCAGGGAAGTATGTATTTTATATGCTAGGAAGATGTGCTGACAACAAGGTGGAAGTTTGCTTGGAAAACCATAAAACTTAATAAGGGTTTCACATTGTGTTTCAACTTTCAATAGAGGTAGACTAGGTCACTGTCCTCATATCTCCATCTCTTTCTGAAGTGTTTGTGCAAAGATTTTCCCTACGCTACCTGGTTTACAGTTAGAAAATAACAGTACTACTGTGCTTTTAAGTAAGCAATTTCCGAGAGAGAAATATTATCGGAATTTTTAGTATGAGTCTGTATTAACAAAATAATAATATCAACTACCTACAACCGATTAATTTTAATCGACTCGATTATTCGATTAAATATTTTTACAACATAAATTGATCGATTAATCGATTAAATCCCACAACACTACTAAAAATACCTATTTTACCTATTCCAAAAACCTAAAATGGTCTTTTTAAAACCTAAAAATCTTGTCCCTAATTATAAGACATGAATACGCAAGATAGGAAATGATTCTTCGCACTCTTACTGTGAAGGACGTATTGTACATTAAAATGTTGCTTAATTTCAAATATAATTTCTAAAAAGGCACTAGAAGCATTAGATGGCTAGTATACAATCTCATGGTAAAGTGCATGGTGGCCGAGGGGCAATGAAACCGGAACAAGCATCCTAGTCCAATCCTGGAAAGTTATGAGAAGAAAGAAGGAAAATATTTGGCTTATGTCTGATGATGATGGTATCATATAATATGATATGATATGATATGATATGATATGATATGATATGATATGATATGATATGATATGATATGATATGATATGATATGATATGATATCATATGATATGATATATATTTATTCATCTATCATATATCTGTAAGACAGACCTGTTACAATTCATATTGCCCCAGATCTGCCTTACTTTACAATTTTAATTATCTATGCCAAGTCTCACAACTAAAAAAAATAATAAACAAAAACAAATCAATTTAATATACCATTACTTTTAACTTTCTTTTCCCATTTCATCTTCACTATCATTAAAAATTTGCTCAATTTATTTAACTCTCTTTACATATTATCTTATATGCTACATATCTATTCACATTCAAAAATGTATTATTTATCCACTTTTTCCTTGTATTGTCCGTTTCTTGACATTCTAAAAATATATGGAACGCGTCTTCTCCCATGCCGCAAAGGGGGGCAGATATCCTTCTCTATGGTACCCCTCCTTTTTTTCAATTTCCATAATAATAATAATAATAATAATAATAATAATAATAATAATAATAATAATAATAATAATAATAATAATCTAATGAATTATTTACCATTAGAATGTTAGACCATGTAGTCTATTTAGCATAAATCTGTAAATAAATGATCTTGATCATTTCATTAACGCTTCGATTTTCCCTGGTTTCGGGATCCTCTTGGACGATATGAAAACGATAATTCTGAGTACTGTATCTTTCCATTTGCTGTAATTATCTTCCTATTTTGTTGGTGTTGGTTGATTATGCAAGTAACCTGAAGCTTATCTTCAGTGTTGGCGTCATCTCTGGCTGTCTTGCGGTTATCACGGTTATCATTCCAACCATTGGATCCGAGATTTAAGATTTAAAACAACGCCGAGGGCATCGGATTTTAAAGGGAGATTAAGTGCTAAGTAAGCACGACATCCTCCAGGAAGGAAGTAAAGCTGAGAGACCCATGTCGTAGATTTACGGCATGTAAAGAATCCTGTCCCTGATAAGAGGCTGGGCAAAATTCGTCAGCCATTTCTCGTTGGTATCGAATTTCGAAAATGAACAAACCCCACAGTTGAGAGTATCGTTAGACTGCTACTTGTATTACTTCATGTAGGTATTTCTCTCATTATTTGATTTGGCAAAGTCTAATTATAGTCTTCGAGAGCACATTTTGTTCTGCTTCAAGAATTTGAGAATTTTTCATGTTTAAAATTTATATTTCATTCCCACATCGTTTATTATTTTTGAAGTTAGGCCTATATTCTCATGTTACCGTCACTTTGTTTCATCTGCCATTTTTATTGGTATCTACCGAAATGTCTTCAGAACTCTGTTCATCTTGCAGAATAAATTTAAGCAATTACTTTACATGACATTCTCTACTGTAATCTGAAAATTACTTTACAAATATTTAATACTGTATCTTACATTTGCTCAATTAATTTCCATTATTATGATCATCGCTCTATTTATATACTCGTACTACATTTCTAATGAATAGGCGACAGCATGACTGTTGTAATTACCAGAGTGCGAGTGTTCAAATCTCTCTCTAGCTAGCATTTAAACAGACGTTCTGTATCAAACTCTAAAACCATTTAAAGCATCCTAATTTAAATCCAGCCTTTTATAGGCTATAGAGGATGTGTATCACAGTTTACAGACAGTTTATAGCAGCAGTCATCAGCACAGTGCACCCTCGGGCTAGCGTCTCTTACTCGCGGATAAGAGATGTGCACTAGCGTGCATCCGTGGCTGGTGGCGGGTATGCTTTCTCCCTCTCCCTTCTGCACGATGGTGCATATTCCGATACACTTCTTACCCGTTACCCATTTCAGCGAGAGTTGACGACCACTGGTTTACAGACTTGTATTTCCTAAACTCTCTCTCTTTCTCCTTCTCCCCTCTCCTATATAAAAGATTTGTATTAAACTTTGTACAGGGTTTACAGGTAGCATATATTTTTTGTTTACAAACTCTGATTGCATTTCTATGAGAGAAAGTACCCCTTTACAGGGGATGCATTTAGACATCATTAATAACTTCTCTATCTAATGTATTTTATAAAACTTTTCATAGGAGTTACAGGTAGAATATATTTTTCTGTGCAAACTCTCATTACGTTTATGTAAAGGGAATTACCCTTTTATATGGGGTGGCTTTAATGAAAATTAATACATTTTCTCCTTTATAATAGATTTTTATGAAACTGAACGTAGTGTCTTCTTTTGCAACTCTTGACTTTAACCTCTTCCCTTACTATATATTTCAGCAGTTTTGTAAAAAAAAGTGTCATATTTTTTATTTTCGTAAAGAGGTCATTTAATATTGCAGAATCACTGAACATCACTAATTTTCTTACATACCTAAAAATCACTATGAAATAGACATACATTCATACCTGAATTATTATCCCGAGTTATCTCGTGCACCTTGATTCCAGCTCTGGTAGTTGTCCCACTTTGAATATCTCTTGAACTAATTATCAACTTATGCTTTTTTATGGATTAATTTATGAGCACAATGCCAGTGCTGTTATCAAGGCGTTAAATGTTGCTTGTCGTGTGATAGACTCGAAAGCAGGATATTACGCACAGTGGCACATTGCATTCCGGACAGTAGTATCTGCTCTCCTATATGAGAGCGTTTTGGGAAGAATGGTGTAGCAGTCATTGAATATTTGTACCAGTACATCTGTTCTTCAGGTTTGTGAATAATGTTCTGCAGTATCACTATGCCCAAAAGTACACGTATTTCAGAGTCTGTAGTAGACCGCCACGAATTATTTTCAGCATTCTGTGAACACTTATTAGCATGCCGAATCGTCTCTTCGAATATAATGTTGATGTGGTCATTATTAAAGAATAATTTTAAAAAATGAGAATTATCCTTATCAGAAACAATGTTAAAATTTCAGGGAATGGGGATCTCGGAGGTGCAGAAGAAATGGTACCAGATGTCTTCTATTCAAACCACTGTCAAAAAGACGCGACATCAACTGATCTGAATTTGTTTGTTGGTCTATAATTTCCTATTCTGATACCGGTTTCATTTCCTAATCTTCTACAGGAATACAGTATATTCCTGATCAAAAGTTTCGGAATAACTAACTTGATCCATCTTTACACAAAACAGCAAAAAGAAAACACTAAACACAAACAGAAACCGCCAAAACTAACTAGCATCTACTCACTACTGTGTGTGAATGCTATATGAGCATAGAATTCCACTCGCAAGGAAGGAGTACAAAAAACACCACCAGATATAGCAATATCACTAACTTCTTGTAGTCATCTAGTGAGGAAAAGGTTAATGAAAGAATGGAAACGTATGTATTCGGGATATAATCCTTAATAATAATAATAATAATAATAATAATAATAATAATAATAATAATAATAATTTATTTTAGCTGGCAGAGTTAAGGCCGTAAGGCCTTCTCTTCCACTCAACCCGCAAAAAATGTATATACATATGCATGAACTGACAAAGAATTCAACAATTTGATTTAGATGAGAGTTACATGTATACAAGAGTTATTTACGAATTAAACAACAAAATACTATGAACTATTAATTAAACACTGAAATAAACTGTGTAGCAGAATTAAGCTAAAATACATAGAATGTTAATATATTTCAAATAATATTAGATAATAGAAAGAGATTATTATGAGACAAATTTGAAAATACAGCACTATCAGGATGATGTCTAAAGAAAGAAGTAACAATGTAGTCAGCGATAGTTTAAATCAGCATGATTGGAGTGAAATGCTAATAAGTTTATCTTTTAAGCTGTTTTTAAAGGTGTTTATTGTCTTGCAGCCCGTAATACTTTGTGACAAGGAATTCCATTGACGCGAGGTGGATACTGTAAAAGATGATGAATAACAAGATGTTCTATGAAAAGGTATACTTAGCGTGCCACAGATAAGTGATCTGGTATTTACGTCGTGGTTAGAGTATAGATAAGAGAAACGAGACGAAAGGTAATTTGGTGTTAAGGTGTGCAGAATTCGAAAGAGTAAAGACAAAGAGTGTAAAGTTCTGCGTTCTTTAAGTCGGAGCCACGAAAGACTTGCGAAGGACGGTGATATGTGATCATATCGTCGGATGTTGCACACGTATCTGACGCACATAGGTCACTTAACAAAACGTCACAATAATCGAAGTGCGGCCTTACTACTAAAATTAGCAGCGAAAATGGGACTCAAACGAGTTAACTCGGGTTAATAAATTTTGGCACAAGTTAGCAAACCGAGTTAATTACTTTGCTTCTGGAAATCGAGTCAAATCGACAAAATGTTATGCAGGTCGATTTTATATTCATGGCATTTCTCGAAAATTTGCCTTACTATCGGCCCGTATTATCAATGGTTGATCTATTTGGTCGGAAACCCATTTGATACTCATCTAATTTTCTCTCAGTTACTGTTGTTAGTCTTTTATTTAATAGTATAGCAAAAATTTTATATGCTATATCCAACAATGTGATTGGCCTATAATTATTACAATTCAGTCTGTCACCCTTTTGAAGATAGGATGTATAATGCCTTCCTTCCACTGATCAGGTATCCTTTCTTCATCCCATATCTTTAATATTAATTTAAATAGCCTCTGCTTAAGTGTTCTCCCACCATGTGTGGCGTCTTTCTCTTGCACGAACCATAATGCATGTAGGTCCTATTTTCGAAGTATCATGCTTCGAAAATTCACGCATTTACCTTGGAATTTACTGACGAACATCACGAAAGGTGTCTCCAACATCCTGAATGGGAAAAAATAACGCAAGGCTTGAAGTCTGTCCAAATGTTTGCCTGATGATACCATCGTTAGGATTATTACAAGCGCCTTGAAGTCCTAATCCTTGCATTTTTCGCCTGGCACTTTTTTGATATGGAAGAAGCAAAGCCTCAATGTAGCACACCGGAACAAATTTTTAAAGCACGAATTATAACTTACTCATTTCGAAGTCCGATATTGCCACATCAGATCAGAGTACTTGGAGTAATGCTTGTACAGGGACATCATTTTATTTTTACTTCAATTGTTATTGTACCTGAGTTTTTGAATGTACTTCACTCCCACCCCTTCTACTAATGAAGTTCAACCGTCCTCCACACATATCCAAGACCGCATATACAGTCATAGTGTCCTTACGGTCATAGTAAACAGTACGCTCCAAAAATATGTTCGCGTTTTCCAGTGAAAGAGCTTTCAATATTGAATCATTTTCGCACAGGTACTGTCGTCCATTTGCCTACGTCATATCCCGGTTTCCCCCACTAGCTTTTATTCGCCAGCTAGTGGCTGGGCTGTCTTAGCTCTTTTCTGAGAACATTAATTTCTGTTAGGAATTGGACGTCTATGTAATATTATACAACTGTTTAAAATAACTTAAATAAAAGAGCCTCGTTAAGTAATTAACTGTCACGTGATTTCCTCCCTTTCTACGACTCTACGACATAACCACTTGGACGGACAGTAGATAGTATGTCTGAGTAATTTTATCTTTCCGGATCGGGCAGAAGTGAAGATTGAATTTACAGTACGTAAGGTACTCTTTCTTAGAGTAGGTACAGAATTATTTCAACATCAGTTACTAGTACGAAGAACGAAACTGGTAATTGGTATTATATACAATAGTCTATAGTGCGATAATATGCACATTAGAACTGAAGCCTGTATCGAAATGAACGGCCACCATTTTAAAAAATGTGTTTAAATATCCATATGATGATTATTTTTTCAATTTAACTTCATTCTCTATAGTGTACGCTAATGTGCTGTAGACAGTATAATATACACTGCATAATGAATACGTCTGAATGGATAGCTCAGTTCGTGAGTAAAAACACTCATTGTTAATATTGTACTGTATTTTGATTAAACAAGAACCTAATGAAAATGATCAAACTAAAAATTGCGATATTTATTAGTTTACGTAAATGGATGAACTACTTTTCTTCTCTCCTATACCTAGTAAAGTGATTTGTTTGTATTTTACGCCAGTATCATCGAACTCCAGTCGTGGAAGGGGGTAGCAAACGGCGTTGATCCAGAGGTATAGGCAAGTTATATTAAAAATGTTAGTAAAAATAAAATGATGTCCCTGTACTTCAGTTGGTAAAAGCGCGTAGTCGAAAGAGAATGGATGGCTAGCATACTCTGTGTGAAAATGTCGGACGGAGTTTTAAAAGTACCGTTATTTTAACTGATGATTATTCATGTCATAAGGAAGAAATAATGTAATTACAATTCTTTTCTAATTGCAATATTTAACTAAATATTAAAGTTTACAATATTAGACAACGTTACTGGATAGGGAGGAGGGGATTTACAAGTACACAGTACAGCTCAAGCGGGTACAGACATACCGGTACAAGACAGATGCTCTGTTCTAATGCATGGACGGACCAGGACAACTGTTGTTTACATAGAACGAGCAGCAAATACAAACTTTCAATCTCATTAATAGAACATTATAGTAAATTTTCATTTTATTTAACAATACTGCTCCATTTCATAATTGTACGTCTAAAAAAGAAACAATAATGGTTTTTGCACAAAACCAAACTAATTTTTCTCTAATGCAAAATTTTAATCTCTCCCGCTTCCGTATGGCAATATCATTTTAAAAGAAATTTCTGGTTGTGTGATTTTCGAAACGGGGTAAGAGACTCCCAGTTTCTAATAATCGTTGAGAAACTGCTACAAAAGTTCGTCGATTAAGTAACCTTCTTTACGGAAAACGTTGGCGGTACATCCTTCTTGCCTCACTTGAATTACGACGACTTTCTCCATAAATTAATAATATGTGATATTCCTGAATTGTAAGTTGTTTATCGAATACCTGTACTGAACTGCCATCCGCTCGGCAGAAGACCTATGGACAGGGAGCTTGAACTCAGCTCAGCTGTACGTCCGTGCAGAGTACGTAAGCTGAATGAATCCTGCTGAACACGTTGCCACGTCTATCACGCCAGAATATTAACAAACTTAAGCATGCATTATCATTTAATTTCACGGAAACGTAATAGAAGACACTAATATTTATTTAAACTAAAATTAACTCTTAGCTAGATATAACTACTGATGTAACTGTTTTCGTAATTTTACTAACGATATAAGCAGTATAACGCAAATAAAATAAGGAAAGAATTTTTTTTTTCTGGGAAAACTATAAAGTTTTGATCCTATGTTGTATGAACATTTGTTGATCCTGTGGACCGTCCCCGACGACTGTAAACAGGACGGTACTTACACCCCTTACCGTATACCATGTTGTCGATTGCGTTAAATTCCTCAAATGGTGTTTTGAGCGGAACACACTAATTATACGATCATATTCATCTTCATCTTCTCTGTCGTGTTCATCACAGGTGTCATAAAAAGAAAAATTCTCCGGCTTTCGAAACACGGAATTCATGGGGTATCGCTCGAAGATCTCTTAATGATATCGGGTTTGCTGGTAAGATAAATGCTGCTGGTGTCTTTTGTTAATATTTATCTTTGAAGATTCTTTTAGCGGAAGGAACGGCAATATTTCTGATGGTACCCTCTCTGACTCACGCTGAATTTTATTTAAACAGGAGCGACAGCAGTTCGTTATTTGCATTTCGTTTAAGCTGCACACACCTGCCAAGTGTTTCAATCATTACTTCTTGGGATAGTGTATGATCGTGATTGTTTGACTTCAGTACCTACACATTACAACCGTTAGAGATTGTTATTATTACCCGGTTTGTGTAAATAGGTTTATTCCTACTAATCCAATATGCCCTTGTCCGTTTACTGTTTCTCGAATGTAAATTATACATGTATTCTTTATGAGCTGAAATGATGCCATATCTTGGAAAGGATTTCTCATTCTTTTCCATTAGTTCGATTACTGTTATCATCACAAATAGCTTCTAAACAATGTCAAACTCCAAGCGAAACACTCTTCACAAGTCTCTTCCTTAGCTCTTTTTCACAGAAGATGCTCCTTTTTCAATTGAAAGCTTTCTTTGCAATTGTTAAGGAACTTGTTATTCTTCATTATTAATGGATTCAGCTTTGAGAAAAAAAAGTATGACGAATTTTCAAATGTGTGTTGTTCTTACAAGACAATGTACCGGTTCACAAGTTCCTGATTGAATTGTAGAAAATTGATTAAGTTAGCTTGGAATTGATTGACCATCCCCCATATTCGACAGCTTCAGTCCGTTCGGACTATCACTTATTTCCGAAACTTAAAAAAAAAATTTAAAGGGGAGTAAAGAAGTTTTCATCGAATGAAGCAGCAAAAAGTGTTGTGGAAGAGTGTTTTATAGACGAAGACAATTTTTTAAGCCTTAGAATTGCTTATGACCGTGTGCTAGTAAGAGAATATACTTACAATAAGTGGTTGTTATATCAAATAAATAAATAAATATACATAAATAAATAATTTTTCACGCAAGTGAAGTAAGTAGGCATTAGACACACACACACACACACACACACACACACATGTTTCAATATACAGGGTGATTCACGAGGATTTACCGCCACTTACGAAGCTTATTTCCGAAGACATTCTGGGCAAACAATGTCATATAAGCATGTCTTCTAATCTCAGTATTTTCAGAATTTTCAGGAGCTAATTTGAAGTCGTTAGTAAAATACCTTCAGTTTCAAGGGCAAAAGAATATTACAAATAGAGAATGAATTATTCAGAAATATATATTTTTTTAATTGGCTAGTATTCTGAAGCTAAACATGTGTTCTTAATTGTTTTGTACAGATTTTGTTTTTAAAATTTTAACTAAAAAATTACACTCTTCTTACGCACTTATCACAAAATTGTTACAAATCACACGACTTTAGGAACTTGATTATTTACAGCTTAATTATCCCAAAGTATAGTCTTGAAGAATTTACAAGAGTGGCGTGATTTGTAACAATTGTTGTGACAAATCATTAAGGAAATTGTAATTTTGCAGTTAAAAATCGAAAAAAAATTCTGTACGAAGTAACAATGGAATTCACAACACATTTTTAGCTTCAGAATACTAGATAATTAAAGAAATAATACTTATGAATAGTTCACTCTTTATCTGTAATATTATTTTACACTTAAAACTAAAGAATAACCGGTCCACATCTGTGGAGTAATGGTCAGCGCATCTGGCCGCGAAACCAGGTGGCCCGGGTTCGATTCCCGGTCGCGGCAAGTTACCTGGTTGAGGTTTTTTCCGGGGTTTTCCCTCAACCCAATATGAGCAAATGCTGGGTAACTTTCGGTGCTGGACCCCGGACTCATTTCACCGGCATTATCACCTTCATCTCATTCAGACGCTAAATAACCAGAGATGTTGATAAAGCGTCGTAAAATAACCTACTACTCTCTCTCCCTAAAGAATAACGGTATTTTACAAACAACTTCAAATTAGTGTAACTCTGAAAATATTGAGATTAGCACACATGTTTATATAACATTTTTTGTTCAGAAATAAGCTCCGTAAGTGGCGGTAAATCCTCGTGAATCACCCTGCATAGAAACTATTTCATTTTAGGCGATGAACATATCAATACCGCCTCGTTTATTAAATATTCGTGATTAATCAGATTTTTAATAATAATAATACTTACTTACTGCCTTTTAAGGAACTCGGAGGTTCATTGCCGCCCTCACATAAGCCCGCAATAATAATAATAATAATAATAATAATAATAATAATAATAATAATAATAATAATAATAATAACAATAATAATAATAGAAGAAGAGATCTAAAATTATAAAACAAATTAGACCTAATTTATAGACTGAATAAAAATATTGCTAGAGCTATGAAAATATGGTTTCCAGGTATAGCTCTCTTTAAAGCTGAATGTGCACTCAATGTCGGGCTATTGACGTCTTGTCAACCCACATATGGATATAAAGAGAATAATTGGCCCGGGGTTTGATACAGTTCTTGGGTAGCTCAGTCGGTAGAGCACTGGCGAGCTTAGCCAAAGGTCCCGGGTTCGATACCCGGTCCAGGAATAGTTTTTCCCTCGAAATTATTCACTGCTAGAGCTATCTTTACGAGTAAAATGCAAGTCAAACACTAAAAGAAATGAGTAAAGCCTTTTTAAAAGATTATTGAACAGGTTTAATTAACGACGAAAAGGATCGTTAGGTCCGTAGGCCCTACCACTTAAAAGTTGCGTTTTAATAAATTTGTACTTACTAAAATGTATAGCTAATTTAGGCGATGATCTGAGCTATGTGAAAAAAATTATGAAATGAGAGACGGAAGGATATTACTTCACAGAAGACAAAAGATGCCGTTACCAGTGCTGAGATAATTCGTATTGTTGACCGGCCAGATTTAGGATCACGACCTCGAAGCCTTTCTTTGCGTCATGTAGTCTTTAGACGATAACACTGATATGTTGTAAATAAGAGTAATTTACGCCGTTAAGTAATAGATATTGCGAGAATAACACGTTACAAGGTTGATAAAGTAGGCTACGAGTGATTTTGTTAAATTTTTCTCACTTATTCCGTCATGAAAGTAGAATTGGCATGTATCCTATATTAATTCCCTTTCGAGCTATAGGCAGTCGTAAATTATTGTAGTCTTCGTGCTGTGTATGACCGTTAGAATATTCAAACCCAACCGACAAGCCATCAAGTGACAGTTATTGTCCTAGTCCAGGGATGTCAAAGCGCCTGCACTGCGTGCTCTCAGAGCGATGATTGTACAGTAGTGGCAAAAAAACCGGACCGACCCTTGTAGCTGATTTCAGAACCTTGTTTACACAGAGCACGATAGACTGGTAACTAAGACTTTCGTGGTTCGAATCCTGCCTGGGAAGGAAACTTTTTTTTCCTTATCCAAATTTATTCCCAATACTTTTCGATTTCTGGTGAAATTCATGTTCTGGGAATAATAAGTTAATTAAGTAGTAAAATATCGCTGCAATCGAAAAGCATTGGGAATAAATTTGAATAAGAAACAAAAAAAAGCTTCCTTCCCAGGCAGGATTCGAACCACGAAAGTCTTAATTACCAGTCTATCGTGCTCTGGAGTGAACAAGGCTCTGAAATCAGCTATAAGGGTCGGTCCGGTTTTTTTTTGCCATTACTGTACTTTATCTTGCTAAAAAGTGAACCTTGCTGGATTTGTATTGCTTGTAATATGAGCATGTAATACAGGCGCTTTGACATCCCTGCCCTAGTGAACGCCATTATTGTCCCATGAAATCAAACTTATTCACTTATAATCACTAAATCAATCAAAAACATGCAGAGTCCTGTTTTAAAACCAATTCTTTGAATATTCCGTCGTACAAAGAAATCTATGACAACATGCTTTACTAAGTTATAACTTACAACAAGTTACTCTTTTGTACTCAGTGATGTTGCCAATAAGTTGAACTTTGATCTCGGAATGTGGATGACGTTTTCTGGACTGGAAAAAATGAGGAAAGATGAGATATCAGATAAAGATGGAACAAATTCTCTATAACGTTATGGCGACGTTTTTAAAATGCTCCAACAGCAAATAAAACGAAGACATGATTTAAAATTTTCAACTGACTCATAGAGCAAACAGGTGTGTGTGTGTGTGTGTGTGTGTGTATGTTGGTGTTTGTTGGTGTGTGTTTTGGTGTTTGTTGGTGCGTGTGTGTTGGTGTTTGTTGGTGCGTGTGTGTGTTGGTGTTTGTTGGTGCGTGTGTGTGTTGGTGTTTGTTGGTGTTTGTTGGTGCGTGTGTGTTGGTGTTTGTTGGTGCGTGTGTATTGGTGTTTGTTGGTGTGTGTGTTAGTGTTTGTTGGTGCGTGTGTGTTGGTGTTTGTTGGTGTGTGTTGGTGTTTGTTGGTGCGTGTGTATTGGTGTTTGTTGGTGTGTGTGTTAATGTTTGTTGGTGCGTGTGTGTGTTGGTGTTTGTTGGTGTGTGTGTTGGTGTTTGTTGGTGCGTGTGTGTTGGTGTTTGTTGGTGCGTGTGTGTGTTGGTGTTTGTTGGTGCGTGTGTGTGTTGGTGTTTGTTGGTGCGTGTGTTGGTGTTTGTTGGTGTGTGTGTTAGTGTTTGTTGGTGCGTGTGTGTTGGTGTTTGTTGGTGTGTGTGTTGGTGTTTGTTGGTGTGTGTGTTGGTGTTTGTTGGTGCGTGTGTGTGTTGGTGTTTGTTGGTGTGTGTGTTGGTGTTTGTTGGTGCATGTGTGTTGGTGTTTGTTGGTGCGTGTGTGTTGGTGTTTGTTGGTGCGTGTGTATTGGTGTTTGTTGGTGTGTGTGTGTTAGTGTTTGTTGGTGCGTGTGTGTGTTGGTGTTTGTTGGTGCGTGTGTATTGGTGTTTGTTGGTGTGTGTGTGTTAGTGTTTGTTGGTGCGTGTGTGTTGGTGTTTGTTGGTGAGTGTGTGTGTTGGTGTTTGTTGGTGCGTGTGTGTGTTGGTGTTTGTTGGTGTGTGTGTTGGTGTTTGTTGGTGCGTGTGTGTGTTGGTGTTTGTTGGTGTGTGTGTTGGTGTTTGTTGGTGCGTGTGTGTTGGTGTTTGTTGGTGCGTGTGTATTGGTGTTTGTTGGTGTGTGTGTTAGTGTTTGTTGATGCGTGTGTGTGTTGGTGTTTGTTGGTGCGTGTGTGTTGGTGTTTGTTGGTGCGTGTGTGTGTTGGTGTTTGTTGGTGCGTGTGTGTGTTGGTGTTTGTTGGTGTTTGTTGGTGCGTGTGTATTGGTGTTTGTTGGTGCGTGTGTTGGTGTTTGTTGGTGCGTGTGTGTGTTGGTGTTTGTTGGTGTGTGTGTTGGTGTTTGTTGGTGCATGTGTGTTGGTGTTTGTTGGTGCGTGTGTGTTGGTGTTTATTCGTGCGTGTGTATTGGTGTTTGTTGGTGTGTGTGTTAGTGTTTGTTGGTGCGTGTGTGTGTTGGTGTTTGTTGGTGTGTGTGTTGGTGCGTGTGTGTGTTGGTGTTTGTTGGTGCGTGTGTGTTGGTGTGTGTTGGTGTTTGTTAGTTCGTGTGTGTGTTGGTGTTTGTTGTTGTGTGTGTTGGTGTTTGTTGGTGTGTGTGTGTGTGTGTTGGTGTGTGCTGGTGTGTGTGTTGTTGTGTGTTGGTGTGTATTGTTGTGTGTTGGTGTGTGTGTGTGTGTGTGTATTTTTTACCTTGGAATTATTTTTGACGACTAATTAATCTGGAAAAACACTTTTTATGCTTCGGAAGAACTAAGTATTCTGACAACGACTTGCTGGATGTAAATGACTAAGTTTCTGAACCACATTAAACACAATATACTTACAAACATTATCCCTATATTCACATAGTGTTGTGAAATTGTCATTACCGCTCCGAAGGTAAACTCAACATGCTAGCACTAATCGAAAATTGGACTCTACGATTGATAATCTAACAGTGAAAATAACATCCACTGATACAATATGGCTGTCACAAGCGACAAATCCATACAAAAAATAATATAAGAAAATACAGTGTTTTATTCGATTCTTAAAGACGCTGTATTTAGCGTCAATGGAATTAATGATAGCGAGATGCCATTTGTCGAGGTGAGGCCGAGAATTCGCTACCTGACACAATAAACCTGTAATGAAAACAAGAACGATAATTGGAAACGGAGGACGTGAAAGTGAAGATTTTTGATTCGCAATCAACAGAGGACAAAAACGGCTATGCATATCGATATGTACAGTATGTCAATAACGATATGTAAAGTCGAGATTACATATTCTGATGTTATATGTGTATAACTGACCAATGACGTTCTCTCATAAGAACTAACCAGCCAACATAAACACAGGTTAACCAACTTCAGAATTTAAGACAAAGAATATTTAAGAATTCAATTCACGTGGTAATCTGGTCACATTTATACGCGTAGCATATATTGAAAGTGATTCTACTGAATTTCCGAGTTAGTTAGAAATGATACATGAAGAAGAAATTATATCATGGCCTCCTTGCTACAAAATATATGACGTTCAAATAGCTTTATCATGGCGACAAAATGAATCCAGTAGGTTGTGATCGGAAACGAGTTGTATAGGTATCTTATTCAGTGATTTGGTTGGGACAAATATTTAGCCTATAGAAACTCGCCTTTTCAATTTAGAAATCGCCAAATGGACTCGTATTGGGTGCCAAGTTCATGTTTCATGTTTCCGGCGTTCCTGTCCAACTAAACCACTGATCTCATTAAAAAAAATAAATAATAATAATAATAATAATAATAATAATAATAATAATAATAATAATAATCCTGAGTTTATTAATTATTTATTCACGAAATAGTCTTAAAACGCGAGATATTCATGTCAAAACCTCTTGCGTTACTGTTATTACTTATTCATGACAATGTTAGAATTGAGAAGGTCGTCTGTATCATTTCCTAATGTATTGATATCACTGTATTCATACATGAGAATAGGCGTTATTCACCAGCTTTGGTCCACACGTGTGGAGTAACGGTTAGCGCGTCTGGCCGCGAAAGCAGGTGACCCGGGTTCGATTCCCGGTCGGGGCAAGTTACGTGGTTGAGGTTTTTTCCGAGGTTTCCCCTCAACTCATTATGAGCAAATGCTGGGTAACTTTCGGTCCTGGACCCCGGACTCCTTTCACCGGTATTATCACCTTCATCTCATTCCTACACTAAATAACCTAAGATGTTGTTGAAGTGTAAAATAACCTAAAAAAAAAAAAAATTCACCAGCTGTCATGGTTTTGTTGGTGTTATGTTGAGACGAGAAATCGAGTTTTTTGTTAACTGAACTTCAAGACAGCTTTTTAATTTCTTCCTTTGTTTTATTATTTCATGTTCATCTCTTTCACTATTTCGTTCTCTGCTGTAAGAAGGCTATTCGTTCTTGTGTTTGTCTCTTTGGCTACTTATCTATGCTTTCGTAGAAGGTGCAGCGTATATTCTGTTATCTGGTAAACAATCTATTGATCTTGCGTGAGATTTGCCTCTATGATCGTAAACACATCAATAGAGTATTTTCTGAAGGTCACTTCTACTTCGTTAGCCTATCCGCTTGAGGACTCAGAATTCTCGTTCGCTCTAATAAGAACGGTTTATTCTTGCTCTATGACTATCGTATGTCTTTATTTTTATTTCTCTCTGGGCCAGAGTTATGCCACAGTTGAAAATCACTCTGGTGTAAAAGGCGATGTCCAGGAGGTGTGTATCTCTTTTAACCGAAAAGTAGATTAATTGACATAGAAATGTGTCATTGTTTATCAAGTTCTTGATTAAATAATAATATATTTACTATATTTTGAATCTCTTCTTATAAATTATAGGTATTATACAAATTTTAAGGTTATTTTTATATTCATTAATTTTTATTTCTACGTCATATTTGGTGATGGTAATGAGTAGAACCCGGATGTTTGGCAAAATGCCTTTTTTAGTGGGTGGAAGTAAATCATTATTTTCATGGATATAAATGTGATTTGAGGTAAATCAAAGTGAAAGGACTAATTTTTATTTTGCCTATTTTGCCTTTTTAAGGTGTTTCTTGCTAATACAATAATAAATATCCTTTTTTTGTCATTTTAAAGCAATATTTCTTGTTTCCATGTTGAATCTTTCGTACACTACTTTTAACACTTGAATATAAATACCGGTAATTGATTAAATGGCGATCTTACTCGTGTTAATTATGTAAGCATGTGCGGCTTACAGCTATTTCGGTGCTACTTGACACCATCCTCAGAGCCTTCTGTGTCTCTGCGTCATCTCAACTTCGCTGCCTGTTGTGTGGGTGCGTTCGTGTGATGAAGAGTTGTGTCAAATAGTGTGTGAAATACAGACATGGGAATCTTACACATACAACCCAAAAACCAAAAACTCAACACACTAGAACAATATGAAATATACAGACACACTAAAACACACCCTAATCAAATTCTCAACACACAGATCAATTTCAGAACACACACACTATTTGACACAACTCTTCATCACACGAACGCACCCACACAACAGGCAGCGAAGTTGAGATGACGCCGAGACACAGAAGGCTCTGAGGATGGTGTCAATTAGCGCCGAAACAGCTGTAAGCCGCACATGCTTACATAATTAACACGAGTAAGATCGCCATTTAATCAATTATTTCTTGTTTATTTGCAAAAATTAACTATAATGTAATGTGTACAACATTTAAATATATTAAAAAATGACTCACTTTACTAACAGCAGTGAATAAAAGTAATTTATTTCGGTGCTTAATCTGCTAATAATCGTGCTTTATTACTATTGGTGTAATATATACTTTATGCTTATGTTAGTGAATTTGGTGCCGATGGAACAGTTTTGTTACGTAAAGTTTGTGAAAAGACAGTTAATGACGAAGAAAAGTGTTTTATAATTCAACATGTGTCAACTACGAAGTAAAAATGTGAGTTATGTTGATATAATTTAAATTCATTGCTAAAATATATTATGCCTTTTTAAAATTTATAATCCCTTTTTCAAAATTGATTGTGCCTTTTTTTACGTTTTTATTGCCTTTTTGCTGCCTATTTCAACTGTTATAAATACCTAAACATCCGGACTCTAGTAATGATGACCATGACCATGACCATGATGACCATGACGACCATGATAATTACCGCACTATGACATTGACCATGCCATGACAATGACCATACCGTGACAATGACTATGCCATGACAATGATCATGACGACGAAAAAGACGACGATGATCGCGGCGACGATGACACTGAATTTACTCTAGAAGAATTAATATATTTTCAATTTCTGCAGGAACGAATCAACGCAAAGGATGGAGTCGGTGATACAGAAGAACTACATCAATAACACCTACAGCAATGGCCCATACCTAAAACTGAAACCTTGCGTGAAGACACCGACGGTGGAGACGCTGCAGGACCTGATACGAGAGCTACATGTTGTGTTTGAGTCTGACTCTGTCAATGTTGAGTACGTGCACCACCTCATGTCCAGCTACAAGAGCAACCCGGCCGAGTGGCGTAGGTTTGCCAAATTTGACAGATACAGGTGAGAGAAGACCTTTATGAAAAGTTCCATCCTCAGTAAACCAGTAAATATGTAGTGATAAACAACCGATATATGATAAATTAATACAGGGACATCATTTTATTTTTACTTCAATTTTTATTGTACCTGAGTTTTTGAATGTACTCCACTCCCACCCCCCTCTACTAGTAAGCTTCCATCCGTTCTCCACACAGAACCAAGACCGCGTAAGCAGTACTGAGATACTGAGTATAGTACGTTCCAGAAATATGTTCGCGTTTTCCAGTGACGAAAGAGCTATCAAAATATTGAATCATATTTTCGCACAGGTACTGTCGTCCGTTTGCCTACGTCGCATCCCGGTTTCCCCCACCTGCTTCTGTTCATCCCTCTGTAAAGTCTAGTAGCTGGGCAGGATTTGGACGTCTACGTAATATTATACAACTGTTTAAAATAACTTAAATGAAAGGGCCTTGTTAAGTAATTAACTGTCACGTGATTTCCCTCCTTTTCTACGACCCTGCGACAAAACCACTTGAACGGACAGTAGATAGAATTTCTGAGTACTTTTATCTTTTCGGATCGGGCAGAAGTGAAGACTGAATTTACAGAACGCAAGGTACTCCTTTATAGAGTAGGTATAGAATTATTTCAACATGAATTACTCGTACGAAGGACGAAACTGGTAATTGGAATTAAGTACAATAGTCTATAGCGCGATAATATGCACAAAAAACTGAAGCCTGTATCGAAATGAACGGTCACCATTTTCAAAAATGTGTTTAAATATCGATATTATGATTGTTTTTCAATTTAACTTAATTCTCTATATTGTACGGTAATGTGCTGTAACAGTACAATATACACTGCATAATGAATACGTCCGAATGGATAGCTCAATTCGTGAGTAAAAACACTAAGTGTTAATACAGTACTGTATTTTGATTAAAGAAAAACCTAATGAAAATTATCAAACTCAAAATGCGATATTTCCTAGTTTACATAAATGGATGAACTACTTTTTTTCCTTCCTATACCTAGTAAATTGATTTGTATTTTACGCCAGTAT
Source organism: Periplaneta americana (assembly GCF_040183065.1). Classification (NCBI taxonomy): domain Eukaryota; kingdom Metazoa; phylum Arthropoda; class Insecta; order Blattodea; family Blattidae; genus Periplaneta; species Periplaneta americana. Next base: position 172,986,416 of record NC_091117.1, read on the forward strand.
CATCGAACTCCAGTTTTGGAAGGGGGGGGGCAAGCGGTGTTTCCGGTTCTAGACCTTTAATCCAAAGGTATAGCCAGGTTAATATTAAAAACTTTGTAAAAATAAAATGATGTCCCTGTACAAGATTTATATATGTGTGTTACGTATAGCTTTCTAAAAAAATATGTTTACTTGATACAGATAGATAGGCCTACCTAGCGAAGTTTTCCTTGTCAGTATTACTGATTAATATTATCTCAAAGTGGTTGCGTTACGCCACCGTGTGATATCTTGGATCCTATCACTGTGAGGGATATAGTCTTAAGTGATGCTAGCCGTTGAATCCAAAGATCATGGATTCAACCGGACCGAAGGTGCTAGATTTTATTGGCGAGTCCATTAAGTTACGCCAAGGGTTGTTCAGGTTAGTCTGTCGCCTGGAGTCAGAGCGATCAGATGTCACGCATGCGGTATAGCGTTGTGTTTCCAGTACAGTTAAGCCAGGCCTGCACAAACAGCGCTCCTTCAGAGCGGGAGAGCTGTGTTTACCGCTCGCCGAAACGGAGAGGAAGATACGTCAGAATGACATAGACTTGATATAGGTAGAGGAGAGGGAAACGACCACTCACGTCAGTTATCTAGTGGAGTGCAGTGTGTAGGCCTATTCTCAGTACCCTTTCACGTTGCTTACCTACTGCTACAGTACAGCATGGAGGAATCTAAAAGACTGAACGTAACATTTAACGATTTACAGCTCGAACTTATTGATCTTCATTGTGACCTAAGGGATAAAGATCGTTTGAATACTACTACTAGCCTGGTTGAGTTTTACAAGACTAAACATTAGCAATAATATCCACGACTACACAAGCTGGCTGTGAAAATGATTGCTATGTTTGGCTCAACATTTATATTTGTGAGCAACTGTTTTCTATAATCAACTTTAAAAAGGCAGACATCGAACATTTGTAACTGATGTTTCATTATGATCAGTAGACTACTGTTTCTTTCAGCTGCCAACAGCATAAAACCTCATTTTGATGTACTGATAAATAAAAATATAACAAAATGATATTGTACATTTAAGTAGCTATAGAATTTCTATTATTTCTGTAAAATAAATATTTCTTTATTAATTAATAATAGTCCAAGATAGTTTTGCAAACACTGAACGGGAATTCATTTCATAAATACTCGTAATAGTACTTCCTTTTATGTATATTTTGTACGAGATCACCCCTTCTTCCGTCCACCCTTATACAGAGCGCAGCTAATATCTGCAATCCGCTCATGCGCTGTGAGCCGGCTCGGAGAGCGCAAACCTTGTGCAGGCCTGAGTTAAGCTATACTGAGTCCTTTTACCGACCGCTCGCCCTTATCCCTACTTCGGAACTCTCCCCACTACTCCTATTACTTCCCCTCTTTCGCGTCGCTGAGCTGTCAGGACTAAATAATCGGTCTGTACATGGCTTCCTTTGGGAAAGAATTGTGTGTCCCAATTAGTACATTTATGGTACGTAAAAGAGCTCTGTTTTAGATTGAGGGCTACAGATAAAATCTGTTGGCCATTTCTTATCCACGTTGAATTTCGACGCTGGAAAAGCTCTGCAGCTCAAAATATCGTTAAAAATACTACTCCAACTTCTTGATCGATCTTGTAGTATATTTACATTAGCCTATATAGGCCTAGTAATGGTAGGCGCTTTTCTCCAATAGTAACTGAAAGCACGTCCATTGCATAATATTTAGGCCTATTCTTTGTTGTCCTGTGCTGATCACATGTCCAAAAATTCTCGCTACTTACGAATAGCTGAAGTTAATTCAAAATGCTTGCGTTAGTGAGGACGGAAAGAATCAAGAATCCAGTCCTTGAAGTAGGTGGTGGAGATAGTAGTGGTGTTGGTTCGTTTGTGAAATATTCCAAATCAATTCGTCTCTTTCGCCGAACGTACACATTAAATGAGCCGTTATAAGTCAACTGGTTGATGGTATAAATAGGGTGTTGTGAACGAAAATGTTCCCACGGCTCCAACCGACTATTTCCACTACTCCCATCTGTCATCTCTAAGCAATTTACTTGTGTACTTAAGATGTCAGAGTGTTTGTATGTCTCTCTTTTACCTTAGCTTCTTGTGAAGAAGATTTTACCTTTTCAGTGTTGCCATGCAAATGGATAAAATGCTGGAGAACCACATTTTTTTTTAAATACGCTCTTTGTTTCCATTGTAACATTTTATTAAATATTGTAATTGTCCAATAACACTGATGAGAATGTTCGACTATTAGTAACAGAAGAAAAGTTCATATTAAGCACCACCACCACCACCACCACCACCACCACCACCATCAATCAGTTTCGGTCTCAGTAGACTAATGTAGGTCTAATTTTTTCAAGAGTTTCCCAAAGGGTATACCCGCATTCTACCGATATGGTTTTTCAGTCTTTGTTTATATTTGCTAGGGAAAGTGATGGCAGATGTCATTCGTTTTGTAAAATATTTTCATTTTCTTTTTATCTAAAATTGTGCAACTTGCCGATTTACGCATAAAACTTGGTTTTGCCAAACGTTTATATTTCGGTATAATAATAATAATAACAATAATAATAATAATAATAATAATAATAATAATAATAATAATAATGTGCTGCCACGGTGGTCTAGTGACTAGAACGCTGGACTTATAATCCTGTGGATCCGGGTTCGACTCCGGTGTACCCCCGATTTATAACTTGTGTTGGGCAAGCCTGTGGCCCAGGTAACACAGGGGTTTTCTCCAGGAACTCCGGTGCCCCTGTGAAATCCCAACAAATCTCCATAATCATCTCATCTCATCGCGGGTGTAGCGTAGATCAGCCTCTTATGGCGCACCCTGGCAACGACTGTCGGTAAATGGTCTACATCAGCAGTGGCGAAGAAGAGTTCGTGCGCCGAGCCACTGTGTAACCTGCAACGTGCATAGCACCTGTGGAGGGAGGCGGACACCCGAAGGGGAAATAAAGCAACTGTCTGACTCAGTAACGGATTTTCATTTTCCTTACGTCCAGCATTTAAATATAATTTTATATAGTACAAGACTACAAACTAATGTTTCGTACGTACAACGAAAAGAAAAATGTACAAGAAAACATAGGCCAAATTATCACGACCTGAAATTAACTGTCTTCAGAATGTCTCTGCGACAGAGTTTCAAAATCAGGAATTATGTCATTTACTGCCAGACGTAGTTGATAACGAAGGTGTTTGTCTGTCAGTCGTGATCTACATTTGGTTTTAACTATTTTCATTATTGAAAATAATTTTTCACAAACGTAAGTTGTAGCGAACATGGCTTCAACAGAGCAAGCGAAAGAACGAAGCTTCGGATACTTATTTTTTGACAAAGATTTGAAAAGTTCAACATCTGTCAAGTCCTTACATCTAGCTTTCATTGCAACATCACATTGTAAATCTATGAATTCAAATTGAAGATCTAACCGCATCATTCGTATATCTACTGAAAAAGGGTCGACGTACAGAGATGATGATGATGATGATGATGATGATGATGATAATGATGATAATGATGATAATGATGATAATAATAATAATAATAATAACAATCACCTTTCAATATTTCATAATGTGGGTGACATGTAGTATAATGCCGTTTTATCTTATACAACCGTTTCCTCGTAATACTTGTGCACAAATCATACATTTAATATTCTCACCATATTGGCAGCAAAAAAATGCGTCTTCCCATCCTACTTGAAACTTTCGTTTTTTTAGATGTACAGTACATGTATTGGAGAGAGACATTGCGACGATACGCCACTCGCAGATCAGAGGCAAATACAAATAGAACGGAGTTTGACTCCAGTAAGTGAGAGGGTGGGGGTTGTGGGAGGTAGGAATGCACAGGTATCACTGCGAGCCACAATGTGCTCATGAGTCGCATTTTCGCCGCGGCTGGTCTACATAACTGACTTCAAATGGGTGAATGACGTAAGTCAAGTACTCGCTATTAGTTTAATAATAATAATAATAATAATAATAATAATAATAATAATAATAATAATAATACTAATAATAATAATAATAATAATAAAACTTTAAAAATCTATCTACTTTAAGACGTCAGTTTCATTAATAATTGCTTTATTGATAAAATTAACTAAATTACTTTTTTTTTTCTTTCTTCTGTTTAACCTCCTCCTTGAAAGCTACGCATTGCGGCCTTACATGATCATGTAGTCAGTACGACGTAAAGTCACCGCTGAAACAATACAGGACAGTACATGACAAGGGGAAAACACCCAGTTCCATGGACCACAGATCGCTTGGTTGGGATGACCAGATTTGTTTGGCCCAAAAACGGATACCGTCAAGAAATCTAGATTAATCACAATAGTACCGTCAGCGTATAATATTAAATCATCTGCAAGTTAAAGGTTAAATGCAACAAAAGTAAACTTCAGGAAACAAAATTATTTTCTAGGAGCAATAATGGAGACGAATATTCCCCGGGGACAATAATTGAAAATAAGAAACTGTCTTCGTAAATAGAAAATGTCTGATTGATAGCCTTATTCTGGATCAACTTTTGGGATTTAAAGAGTCGGACTAGGGGTACTACGATGTTCGTAATGTGGTAATGCATGTCTTGCAAGTTTTTAAAATACATTTAATGAAGTCACAGAAGAATTGCTAACTGTTTTTGAAGAAAATGCGGGAGATTAAGGAATCGAAAAATTTCACATATAAAATTGACAAACATTCCTTTCACTTATCTACTAAAAACAACTTCATTCTACACTTCGCCAGCTAGGCTTCAATTACGAGTATTTTGAGACAGATTTCTCTCGTGTAATAGTTGAAGTCGACTGCAGTTTTCAGCTCTGATTTGATTAGCTGTGTCGTGCTCCTGTTTCGAACATCTGTCCAATTGTCAGTTGGGAGAGCGTTGGTACGTTTAACCAAAGGTCCCGGGTTCGATACCCGGTCCCGGAACAATTTTTCCCTCGAAATTATTCAAATTAACTTTACAGGGAGTTATACCTGAAAGCTTCATTTGCATAATACACGTCACTGTGCGTAACAGAAAGCCACAATTTAAGTCACACAGAGTTAGTGTGCACTCAATGTCGGTTGCTTGACGGTTGTCAGCCCACTTTGAGGTCTGTGGATATAGAGGGAAAAATTGGATCGGTGTCGGGTAGAGTTCCCGGGTAGCTCAGTTGGGAGAGCGTTGGTACGTTCAACCAAAGGTCCCGGGTTCGATACCCGGCCCCCGGAACAATTTTTCCCTCGAAATTATTCAAATTAACTTTACAGAGTGTTATACCTGAAAGCTTGATTTGCATCTGTCCAATTGTTCATGAGGTGAAACACCCCCTTTGTATGAGCATTACTATTTAGTATTACTTACTGACTTACTTACAAATGCTTTTAAGGAACCCGAAGGTTCATTGCCGCCCTCACATAAGCCCGCCATCGGTCCCTATCCTGTGTAAGATTAATCCACTCTCTATCATCATATCCCATCTCCCTCAAATCCCTTTTTATATTATCCTCCCATCTACGTCTCGGCCTCCCCAAAGGTCTTTTTCCCTCCGGCCTCCCAACTAACACTCTATATGCATTTCTGGATTCACCCATACGTGCTACATGCCCTGCCCATCTCAAACGTCTGGATTTAATGTTCCTAATTATGTCAGGTGAAGAATTCAATGCGTGAAGTTCTGCGTTGTGTAACTTTCTCCATTCTCCTGTAACTCCATCCCTTATACTCCCATTTTTTCTCCAATATCTCCTTTATACCCTTATATAAATCTCGAATATTTTTATTCTTACTATTTGTTTCTACCTCATTCAGTTTTTCCTTCAAGTAACCTCTCTTTTTATTCCTAAGTGTACGACTTGCTTCCCGTCTTTCATTGAAATAATTACCTCTATTCTTCTCAACTGGATCCTGTAAGAATTTCAATTCTGCCTGTTTCCTTCTTTCTACTACCATGCAACAATTTTCATCAAACCACGGTTTCTTTTTCTTAGTTTCATAATAACCTATGCTCTGCTCAGCTGCAATTTTGATACTATCTCTGATATTTTCCCACACGCTATTAACATCTAACTCTTAGTATGCTTAAAACAAAACTAGCCAGTTTTTACAGATTTGTAACATTAACATGGTTTCATTTTGAACGGGTAATCACTAAAAAAATCCATTCTTGGTAAGCATTACTTCAAATGAAGACTGCACATTTCAATGCACCTCTTGAACAACAAAATTCATTATATAAACAATCATCATTCACGGCAAAATTAAATGTTTAGAATAATGATTTTTACATTATGCAAAAATAAGGGAGAAAAAGGTTCGAAGAGGAGGAAAATACGAGAGCCGGGAGAGTGTTAAAAATTAGGGGCAAATACGGGAGATCCAGGGAAATACGGGGGGGTTGGCAATCCTAAGTCACACACACACGGATCACTTCATACGATCTGTTGTATCTCTTTGCAAATTGACTTTGAAATTGGCGAGTTTGTGGAATAACGTTTCACAGATTTTCAAATTCCTAAAAAGCAGAATATATTTTACAACACGCGATATCTCTGAGGGTATCTCATTGTACAGACCGTTTATTTAGTCCTGACAGCTCAGCGGAGCAAAAGAAGGGAAGTAATAGGAGCAGTGGGGAGAGTTCCGGAGTAGATAAGGGCGAGCGGTCGGTAAAGGAATGCATTACAGCTTAACTGTACTGGAAACACAACGCTATACCGCATGCGTGACATCCGATCGCTCTCACTGCAGGCGACAGACTAACCTGAACATCCCTTGGCGTAACTTAATGGACTCGCCTGACCCAGGCGCACATTCCTGGCGACTGTCAGGACTAAATAATCGTACTTGTACCTTACATTTACGTACCTGTGTGTTTTATGCCCTCATTTTAATACCCATTGCCAATGAGATGTTTATACTCCACAAAACACTAGATATTGGTTTTGGTAACCGTACGATTATTTGACTGATACGATATCCGCTTTGCCGCAATAAGAGATGACGTGAAAGTTTCTGTTAACACGTATCATCACAACTCACCACACGCAGTTTATTGCATCGGCAAGCTCACATTCCAATATGACGCACTTCTTTCCTTAATTAAGGCTGTTGCTAAGCTTTCGCCTTTCTTTGTTTCGACACCTCCATGACAACAAACAATCAACAACGCGTGTGTTTTCTCCGGCTATGCAAAGATTCACTTCTGAAATAAATTCATTCGTATCATCTTCTCACTTAGTAATTTCTTTTTTTCTGTTTTTTATTTTGTTTCTAATTATTCTGCACCTGTGTTGTTCCCTTCGATACGTATACATTTTACAGCTTTCTGGTGTGCTATTTGTTTGTGTGCTTTTATACATATTATTTTCTTTCTTCTATTCAATGTTCTACAATTTTGCGTAACTTCAGCTTCATTCTTTCCCCGTTAATTTCCAATTTCCTACCTTCAAACACAAGTTAAAATTATAATAGTTTGTAATTTTTTAACCGTGAGTTATATTTATGTTCTTAGGTCTGAAATTATTTCTCCTATTAGAGTAATAATATAAATAATATAACGTGAATACTTTTATTGTTTACACATAAATTACCAATCAACAACATTAGTCCCTAAATTTGTCTACATACAGAAATTAATGCGCAATACCTTAAAATGTATATGTTAAGCACAATTTTAAAAGTCTTTATAATCTGAAAGTGTGGTGTTCCCTACCTTATGGAAATATTAAGAAAGAAGATGGAATTAATGTGAAAATGGGCTACGGATGAATAAAATCATATACTGTATACTTTGGTGAATATCAGAAAAATGTAAGGAAATAAAATTTAAAATGGTATGTAAGCTAAATTTTATTTGAAGTAGTAATAGAAGGAATTCAATGGAATTGAGTATTTAAAAGTAGATATTTTATAAAGGCAATAAATTCAGTAAAAGTTTGATAGTGTTTTTTTCAGGATATTATCGCTATGTTTCTTATGTATCTGTTCACATAAATGTGAAAATTAATCCTATATGGCCTATATCTTTTAAAACTGCAAAAATATTTGTTTGGCGTACATATTATGAAAACGCGTAAGGGACAGAGACGTAGAGTACATATGATTTCTTAACTCCGGCACTATGATCATTAGACTTAAGATTAAAGAATCCTTGGAATAATTCGTTGAAGGAATGTTGAGAGGACCACAAGATCTTTTAAAAAATTCGGCGAAGAAAAAATCACGTCGCTAATCGAAATCAAACCCGTAGCTTCCTTATTCTGCTATATGAATTAAACTTTATTCCGTAGATTCATATTTTCGTAGTAGGCCTAAGCCTAACTATTTCGTCCAACTATGTACTTTGCGAAACTTTTATGTGTGACTTTTCTAGCCTGTTACACAACCTGTGAATTACAGTAAAGAATACAGCCATTAGTTGTGAAAGGGAGACTAATAAAGGAAGTTTATATTTTAGTTGTCTTGATTTCACTGTTTTAAATAAGCAAGTTAATTAAGGTTTCCAGATGTCCCGATATGGCGGGACATTCCCGATTTTCATTAAATTTTCCCGTGTCCCGCTCATACCGGCAATGTCCCTCTTTTTAAGATTTATCCATTCTTAAGCGAATTAAAATTCGCGCATGACGCGAAACAAATGCACCGCGCACCATGTTCAGACTTGTGGGGTATGCAGATTTACGACAGCACTCTCTAAGTTTGTATTTTGATATTGATATGTTAATTTAAACATTACTTAACAACGTTATATAGCTCTCTATATACTTATGGCTTATAAGGAACCCGCACGTTCATTGCCGTCTTCACATAAACCCGCCATCGGTTCCTATTCTGAGCAAGATTAATCCAGTCTCTATCATCATATAAAATTTCCCTCAAATCTATTTTTACATTATCCTCCCATCTACGTCTCGGCCTCACCAAAGGTCTTTTTCCCTCCGGTCTTCCAACTAACACTATTTATGCATTTCTGGATTCGCCCATACGTGCTACATGCCCTGCCCATCTCAAACGTCTGGATTTAATGTTCCTAATTATGTCAGGTGAAGAAAACAATGCGGGTAGTTCTGTGTTGTGTAACTTTCTTCATAAGTTACTCCTGTAACTTCATCTCTTTTAGCTCTAAATATTTTCTTAAGAACCTTATTCTCAAACACCCTTAATCTCTGTTCCTTTCTTAAAGTGAGAGTCAAAGTTTTACAACCATACAGAACAACAGGTAATATAATTGTTTTATGAATTCTAACTTGCAGACTTTCTGATAGTAGATTAGATGATAAAAGCTTCTCAACCGAATAATAACAGGAATTTCCCATATTCATTCTGCGTTTAATTTCCTCCCGAGTGTCATTTATATTTGTTACTGTTGCTCTAACATGTTTGAATTTTTCCACCTCTTCGAAGGATAAATCTCCAATTATTCTTATATTTCCATTTCGTACAATATTCTGGTCACGAGACATAATCATATTTTTTGTCTTTTCGGAATTTACTTCCAAACCTATCTCTTTACTTGCTTCCAGTAAAATTTCCCTGTTTTCCCTAATCGTTTGTGGATTATCTCCTAACATATTCACGTCATCCGCATAGACAAGAAGCTGATGTAACCCGTTCAATTCCAAACCCTGTCTGTTATCCTGGACTTTCCTAATGGCATATTCTAGAGCAAAGTTAAAAAATAAAAGCGATAGTCCATCTCCTTGCTTTAGACCGCAGTGAGTTGGAAAAGCATCAGCTATATATATTAAATTTTCATATTAAATGACACAGTACCGTACCGGTATAGTAAATTATAACAAATGTAATAATAAATATTCATTAAAAGTAGAAAAAATAATTCTTTAATTATCCTATACGCCTACATATAATAGGCTACACGATGTTGATGCACTATTATTCAGCCGCTTGTATATCAACAACAGTAAAATATCTGTCTGATATTTTTAAAATCTGGCAACATTAGGTAGGACAATTGAAGGGTTCAGAACCATAATGGGCTAAGCGCCATTTACTGAAACCGTAGAAAACAAGGGTTAAAATGAAGTTATTACCATAATTCAATGGAAACATATAGCAAGTAATATAAAGTATACACATTAAAACTAAATGATATGTCAATCTTCATTAAACTATGGTATTCAATTAACTTTATAACTCTTGTTTTCTCCGTTTTTAATAAATGACGCTTGGCCCACTATGGCTTTGAACCCTTCAATTAACGAATATAGTCTAACTAAACTAATACAACTACAAGAAAATGATTCTATGCAAAAATATATCATATTAAACGTTCATACATTTTGGCTGTTCCTGTGCTGAAGTAGGCCTATAGCTGAACATGGGGAATCTTTTAGCTCTTTGAACGTAGACTTTACAGTCAGAAAGGCTAGTCTCACTAAGCTTAGGATGATGATGATGATGATGATGATGATGATGATGATGATGATGATGATGATGGTGATGATGATGATGATGATGATGAGGAAGAGGACTATGACGAATTATTTTCTGCCATAAATTCAGAACCTCATCTTATCAGCTAAACGCTTGCACAAGAAATGTATGTATATAATGTGAAAATGTTCTGCAGAAACCCGTTTCTCAAAAACCAAAGTTACTAGTTTGTGTACTTGTTCGTCTAGAACAGGGCTGGGCACATTACGTGAATCTGAGAAATGAGCGCTCTGTGCTTTAAAGAGCGTATCTTCCGAGCGCTCTGACGTATGCATACTGTACGTCATTCAGTGTCGGTGCAGTGGTGACTCTGCAGTATGATGAACTTTGAAGACGGAGCCTCCGCTCACACACTAAACCGTCCCGCTATTCCCAATGCGTTTAATGTATCATGGGAGGAGGAGTTCTTTTTGGTAGAGAGCAGTGGATTAGCAAAGTGTTTAATTTGGCATAAAACACCCCAACTGATTAAGAGGTTCAATATCCAACGGCATTATTCTTTACAACATGCTACTGAATATGACAAATATGTTGGTAATGAACGCCATAAATTAATACAACTTAAAGAAAATGTTTCTCAGATACATTATATTAGAGTATCCATTTGATATTTACATTGCATTATAGGTTATTATACACTTAGTAATATATAATTTTAAATTATACAAGTATTATGATATATCATAGTATAGTATATTACAGTTCATGATATATCATATATCATGAACTGTAATACACTATACTATGATATATCATAATATTTGTGTAATTTAAAATTATATATTACTAAATGTACTATAATAACTTATAATGCAATATAAATATAGAATATATACTCTAATATAATGTACCTGAGAAACATTTTCTTTAAGTTGTATTAATTTATGGTCATATCATATCACATCATATCATATATCATATCATATCATATATATTATATTATATTATATTATATTATATTATATTATATTATATATTATATTATATATTATATTATATTATATTATATTATATTATATTATATTATATTATATTATATTATATTATACTATATATTAACAGAATGACAGTAATGCACTTAGTGAATCGGCTATGAGAATTAGCTACAAAATTTGCCACGAAATTGCAAAGGAATTGAAAACATTCAACGAACGTAATTTCATCAAGCGATGTTTAATTATATTGGCAGATGAACTCTGTCCACAGCAAGTAGGGGAAGTGGAAGCCATACGCCTGTCTCGTAGAACCGTGGTGAGGAGATTGCAGTATGTGCGTATGGGTTATGTAAATAAGCCTAATGATTTCTGTATGTGCATAGAGCGAAGTTTATTTCATTAAAGTAATAAGAGTGTTATAAATTCTGTAATGTACAATGGGTTGATGTAATATCCTTATAAACTATTATGTACTGACAGACTGAATGACTAGAACAACCGTGGCTCTTGTTATATTAATGCAGGGAAGGTAGCTGTAATGCGAGTCCGCCACTGAGTGAGCGTTCTGCTCTGGCTTGGAATTGAAGTGCCTTGCGGAGCGAGAGCAACTCTGGCAGACTAAATGGAGCCGCTCTCATGCCCGGCCCTGGTCTAGAACGTGGGAAATCTTTTGGCTTCCTGAGGCAAATATTTTTCTTTTCCAAAGAACCGTAGTTTTTGTTAGAAATCCTTTGTTAAATCTTCGATTAAAATCTCTCTACCCAGTGTGTCGCGTTCACACAATGCTGCCAATTAATTTTTCCTCATCTTCAAATAACTTTTATTGTTGTCTACGTTTATAAGTAAGTTAGTTGTTTTAAAACGCTTTTAGCTGCATCCAGTATGGCGTCTCCAAACAATATGCCAATCTTCAACTTTAAATAACTTTGATTATATTCACTGTAAATAATACAACAAGTATCCATTATAGCTTGTTGTGTTGCAGTTTGGCTCGCATTTTATTTATTTTACGTCATTATTTTATTTAGGGGTATAGGTACTTAAAGGACAGACGAAGGTTTTCTGCCGATAATCTAGTTTCGTTTGCCGTTTCAAATTCTACCATTGCTCCATTATCGCCAAAGACGTTATATATTATCGCCATATCATATCAACTTCTCAGACTAGTTATAATGACGTTAAATAATCCCATTGCAAAGTATATTATGTAACAATGTGGAAATAGTAGATACAAAACAAAATGCACGTGCCATAAGACAATGACACGCTAATGGGAAACATTAAGAATGAAGTTACGTAGTTTTTGTAACACAAGTGCGATAGGAAGGAAGACCCTGACCTTCCCAAACGCTGTAATTAGTCGCTGCATTAACACATACAAAACACGGAAGATTGTATTTTGGTCAGTGACCCAGGAAATGCAAAGCTGGTGAACGTACAGCACTACACATCACATAAACCATGTAGAATTCTTGCTGCTTGGCCTATGTTAACTACGATTGTTTAAGGGGTTAGGTACAGCTTACAGCAGTAAAATTTTGAAAATATTCAACATTTTTTTCCTCCATTACTGTAACTTGTACAATAACGAAAATTAGTATGTGTAAAACACTGTCCTTCTGCTATATGAAAAAAATATCTTTACGATTAAAAAATAATTATATATTATATATATATATATATATATATTAACTGTGCAGTGATGAAGCCTTTTCCTCATAACTCAAAAACTATTCAAATTTTTTGTGTGTATTTATGCATGTCATGTCCACAATATGATGCAAAATCACTTCTCTACCTTTGAGAGATTGTCTGATAAAAAATAAATTCATTTTAAAAAATGGTCAAATATCAGTATTTTCTTGTAACACAAAATAAAATAGTACATTATGCAATGAGCCTATAATGATAGTAATTAAGAAGCGAGTATGGATATTTATGAAACCAGCGCAAGCGAGTTTCATAATTTTCATACGAGCTTCTTAATTACCATTATAGGCGAGTTTCATACGACTTTTTATGCTCGACCATATTTCTAACTTGAAATTACCGGTATTCAGATGTATACATTTTATTTGTAACTGACAAGATCAGAAGTGACCTTGTTCTAGGTCGTGAATTGTGAGATGTGCGCAGACGCGAAAGTATTGATTTTTTCCGAGGAACAATAATGTCATTGACCTTGACGTAGTCCCGTTAAACTTGATAATATTATAATATTATAACCTTGATTATTGAATTCGACATTGAAAAACGAAATGACAAATTGAATTTATTTGAATATTATTTACAATTAACGCTAATTATTATAGTAACAGAACATAACCTTCTGCGACAATATTGGATTTCCAGCCTCCGTGACTTTTCGCTAATTCTCTTTCGATTGCATATCCGAGAATAATCGATACTTGCGGTTTTATAACGGTACAAAGCTGACTTGTCATTGGCTGAACACATGTAAGCTGAGTTATCATTGGCTGAAGACCTGTACTTTAATGAGTAGGTGTACTTTAATGACATGCATTAAAGGACTGCTACCAGATGTATAATTAGTACATTTCGGCATGGTCGAGCATAAAAAATATTATTTATTAAGGAATATAATTCAAAGAGCATGATATTGTAAACATGAGTTTCAGCAATAAAATAAAAGAGAGAGAGAGAACATAAAAAAGTTAAAAAGTGTATGAGTTATGAGGGAAACGCTGCAACACTGCTCAGTGAAGTGCCACCATTTTGAATTTTGAAAAAATATATAAATAATTTTTTTTAATCGTAAAAATATATTTTTTTTCATATAGCAGAAAAACAGTGTTTTACACATACCAATTTTCATTATTGTACAAGATATAGTAATGGAAGAAAAAAATTTTGAATATTTCCAAAAATTTTACTGTTGTAAACTGTACTTAACCCCTTAACCACAAATAACCTAACCTTCATTGTCCACATTATCGGAAACTGCTTTTAAGTTAAAATAATAGGTTACCTATAAACACTACAGTCATTAAAGCTGTATAGCCTATAAATTATAAAAAAAATCTAGAAAAAAAAGCTATATTATTTATTCGTTCCAACTCATGTTATGAATCGATCTCAATTTTCAGTGTTCCCATTATGAATATTAGCAATTTAAATTAATCTTTCTAAGCCAAAGATGTTTTCATCTATACTAGCTCAGCCTTTAATTTTTTTTATTTTATGTTACCTGATATAGTAAATTACGAAGAAAATCTTGGGATTTAATTGCGACTATCTCGCCATTGTGTGTGTTTGATTTCAAATGGAGGCCCATAATTCGTTATTAAGCATTATTATATTTCATGTGCATCTTTCTCGGTAATTGGCTCGTGTAAATATTGAATGTGTACAAAATCAGACCAATAGTTCAGAAGTAATTTTTAAAGTGTGGTCCGCGGACCCTTCGGGATCCAAGACCTAATAATCAGGAGTTGGCAGATGAGTTTCCAAACTAAAATTTGATTTTTTATTTCAGTAACAAAATTACTATGCAATCCTACTTACTTACAAATGGCTTTTAAGGAACCCGCAGGTTCATTGCCGTCCTCACATAAGGCCGCCATCGGTCCCTATCCTGTGCAAGATTAATCCAATCTCTATCATCATGCCCCACCTCTTTTGTCGTGCTAGAGAATCAGTCCCATTCAGAGGCTTATTGTATGGATTCGTAACAAGCTGTTTTTTTAGGGTGATGGGTTGTTAGCCCTTCACCCAACCCTCAGCTGGAGGACCACCCCTTATCGGCTGTCTACGACTGCTTATTTAATATATTCGCAGCTACATATGTCCCGCGCCGTGGCGTCGCGGTCTAAGGCATCCCGCCTAGGACTCGCGTTACGAAATGCGCGCTGGTTCGAGTCCTCATGGGGGAAGAAATTTTCTCATAAAATTTCGGCCAGTGTATGGGACCGGTGCCCACCCAGCATCGTGATGCACTTGGGGAGCTACGATAGGTAGCGAAATCCGGTTGCGAATGCCAGCTATAACGGCTGGGGGGATCATCGTGCTAACCACACGATACCTCCATTCTGGTTGGATGATCGTCCACCTCTGCTTCGGCATGTGGGCGTGAGGCCAGCAGCCGGCTGGTCGGTCTAGGCCTTCACGGGCTGAAGCGCCACGGATTAGATTACCCTCCATATCTGGAGGCGTCCGCAACCTGAGGACGCGCCATGCCGTCGTGATAGGGGCTCACAATACGTGGACTGTGCAATCCTAGTAATAAATATCTTTTAATTTTAATAAAAATGTAAAACATAACTCTATTATTATTATTATTATTATTATTATTATTATTATTATTATTATTATTATTATTGGCATCACTCATGAGACAACTAGGCCAGGAGATAATAGGGTAGGGTGGCCAGTTCCTTACTCCCTACAATGCATAAACCGCCGAATTATGATTTTATTATTATTATTATTTATTAATTTTTAGTTGTTTATTTAACGACGCTGCATCAACTACTAGGTTATTTAGCGTCGATGAGATTGGTGATAGCGAGATGGTATTTGGCGAGATGAGGCCGAGGATTCGCCATAGATTACCTGACATTCACCTTACGGTTGGGGAAGAAAACCTCGGAAAAAACCCAACCAGATAATCAGCACAAGCGGGGATTTTTATCCTTATTAACAAAGATAATTTTTACAAAGTTTGTCAAGTAAACTTGAGTTTGTAGTAGTTAAGCGAAAAATTAATAGCTTATACAAATGAATATATTTTCTTGCCTTGTACTTAGCAAAAGTATAAAGTTAATAAATGTTCGGTGATCCGGCAAAATGCAAATCACATGAAAGGGGTCCTCCAACTCAAAAGTTTAAGAAGCGCTGGCTTAGAAGATCCATATACACACATGTAGGTTTTATTGATTTCGTTGAAGCTTTTGATAACGTTAACAGAGACAACAACTACTCGAGATACTGGTCAATGATAATGTACCTAATCGATCAGTTCATTACTGCAATATATATATATATATATATATATATATATATATATATATATATATATATATATAAAACCAACCTAATTGCTATACAAATCGACGATAGACTCTCCACCTGGGCTCCCATAAATCGAGGTGTCCGACAGGGCTGTAGTCTTTCTCCACTCCTATTTATTATCTACATGAACCATATTATTCACTTATGGAGACAAACTTTCATGCTGGAATCCCACTAAGCCGAAATAACCATCTCAATACATGAGACACTGCGAAGATTATGTTCAAACAATTGTAAATTAAAAGTAATGGATAAATCTTCACCTTGGAGACATGTGACATAGATTAATTTTTAAGCCTCTGATCATAATATTGTTCTATTATAATATACGCCTAATATGCTACAATCGAATCCCTCTTTTTAATTTTGATAATTTTTGTATTCATTATGTAAATCTTAACTTCATAAGCCCTTTATATTTTAGTGCCTTTTAATAGTTTAGTATTTCACAAAGTCTGGCTACCAATTAAGATCCAAAGTTCTACGTTAAGTGGATTTGTTTGAGCAATAAAAAACATCACTGTATCACTGTACATAACATTTGATAATATGAAGCATGACCTTCAGTCACAACAAAGTTCACATAACGCAATGATGGAGTAAATAATTATTTGCGTCTAGCTCAATTCTCGCATTAAAAACAATAAAATTGAGTACTTTTTCCGATTAGGTATTGTAAGATTATTTAGGATTTGTCGAATAGAGTAGGCCTATTTAAAAAGTGTGTAACTAGTTATTTAGTGGCTAAGTAAACTATTTATAATTGTCTAAAACATGTAGAGGAGAAGGTGGAAATATGGGCTACCATTTTGTTTTCCTCATAATAATGGAAAATGGTGTGGCATATTGCTTGGAAATCTTTATTGACATACAGAGTAATTATTCATATACAATTTTTCCAGTCTTTACAATGGATATGTGCATACATACGAACTGGTCCTCTATAGGTAGTAGGGTCTAAATATGGGCTACCACAAAAATTTGAAAATAAAATTAGAAAAAACAAAGAAACATAAGTAGGAAACCTGTGTCTCATCAATGGCAATATTCTGTAACAAATAACGCAAATCACGATAGTGAAAATACGGAACGTGTTAATGTGCTGGTAATATGGGCTACCTATCCCATATTTGACACATAGCGGTAGCCCATATTAGCAACAGCGACTCATGAAGGTTTCTATGATTATGTATGGCAATTGTTGTCCTAAATAAATGAGGCTATCAAATGCAAAACTCGCCTTATCCAGTTAAAGTGATTTGTCAGAAAACAGGAAAACCCGTTATAGCTATTTACAATTTTGCATTTGATAGTAGTTTACTTAATACAGTATATTAAACTCCTAGATACTTTTTTTAACGCTACAGGCACCATGGAGTAATAAATTGCTGAGTCACTAAAGAAGCCATAAACCAAGGAATATTGGGAATCTCTGGTATTATGTACAGTAGTGGCAAAAAAAAAAACCGGACCGACCCTTGTAGCTGATTTCAGAGCATTGTTCACCCTGAGCACGATAGACTGGTAACTAAGACTTTCGTCGTTCGAATCCTGCCTGGGAAGGAAACTTTTTTTTTGTTCCTTATTCAAATTTATTCCCAATACTTTTTTATTGTTGGTAAAATTCATGTTCTGGGAATAATAAATTAATTAAGTAGTAAAATACCGCTGCAATCGAAAGGTATTGGAATAAATTTGAATAAGGAACAAAAAAAAGTTACCTTCTCAGGCAGGATTCGAACCACGAAAGTCTTAGTTACCAGTCTATCGTGCTCTGGAGTGAACAAGGCTCTGAAATCAGCTACAAGGGTCGGTGCAGTTTTTTTTTTTTTGCCACTGCTGTACAGTATTATAGGCTTTAATGAGCTTCTGTTGAAGCAATGAAAATTTTAAGAAATAAAGATTCATTCATTCGTGTGTCTGTCTGTCTGTCTGTCTGTCTGTCTGTCTGTCTGTCTGCCTACTCATTCATTCATCCATCCATTCATCCATGTAGCTATGTAGGCCTACTTTTCTGAACCATAAGTATAACATACCTTCCACGTTATTACCATAAATTAGTGTTCACCCTATATATCTGTTCAAGAATGTTGGAAGCTTATTTTTTCAAAGAAAAATCTGATAATCATATTTCAGATATACACGGAATCTGGTGGACGAGGGGAATGGCAAGTTCAACCTAATGATTCTCTGCTGGGGAGAAGGCCATGGTTCTGCAATACACGACCACGCAGATGCACACTGCTTCATGAAGATGCTACAGGGGTCACTCAGCGAGGTGCGATATGCATGGCCCGGAAACAATGCCAAAACAGAGCATACTGGTGACGATTTTGACGATCCCCTGGCATTGAAGGAAATAGGCAGATCCCAGCTGGACCTCAACGAGGTCTGCTACATTAATGGTACAGTATAACAACAAATTAGTTACCAGTTACCTTAACAAGAACTCGGTAGGCCTATCTATATAATAAAATCTTTAATGCAAATTACTAATCATAATTAATTACAACGATGAAACATACATGAAGAAACAACATTAATAGCCTAATTGAATTAAAATCAACAACAAAGCGACAAGTAACATAAAACTTGTAACAGACCACATGTGACGTAAGATATAGTTACACATCATTAAAGCACAGAGAAGGATCACCTAACATTTCGATCTATAGGTAGGCTACGAGTATAAAAAATGAACAGAACAAACAAATTGAAATTATACAAATTGTAGAATCGTAATTCAGCTAATTCAGGCAATCTAAAAGACGAATAACGTGAATTTAGATTTTGTATTTGCGTTAAAGGAACTTAAGGTACGGTCACACGTCGCTACTTTTGCAGCGCTACTTTTATACTGCAGCTGCAAAAGTTGCGTGTCGTGTTCACAAGTAAGCCAAAAGTAGCGCGCTGCACGCTACTTTTCGTGCTGCGCAACCCGAGTGCTGCAAAAGTTGCAACTGGAGGTTGCGAGTCTGTTCACACGCAAGGCGCTACTTTTGCAGCTGCAATCATGCTGCAGGTTCCCATCTCCGTGTTGACTTCTCAATATACATTTTGTGGTTATGTTCGCATTATTAAGAAACTCATGCGAAAGCTTACTTATCTATTATTTGCTTTTCTGTCGTACTAGTATTCAGAAATTGACATTATTTTTACTATAAAGCTTTTAAAAACGCCTATATACTTAAATGATAACCAACAGTATATTCACGTAATCAATGTTGGCAACCCTCCTGTTTGGAACTACTCTACGGAAATTTTAAAAAATGAATTATATCGTCAGCGATTATGCTCAGACTGTGTTGTACATTTAATAACTGTTACAAATAATTTATTTTCATCACATTTAACATTAAAATATATCCAAACAATAAAAGTATCATTGGCACATTTGGGTGGTAACACTGGTTGCAACCGCAGCAAAAGTTTCAACAAAACCGATATCAAAAATGCTGCGGCTGCAACCCTGAGAACCCTGTTCACACGTCGCTACTTTTAAGTTGCGCGCAGCATGGAAAAGTAGCGGGCAGCAGGTTCGGCAGCCGCTACTTTTCGGGTTGCACCGTTGTTCACACGTCGCAGTACAAGAGTTGCGCAGTTTTTTTGTACTGCAGCGCTGCAAAAGTAGCTACGTGTGACCGTACCTTCATAAGCAAAATTCTCTATAATACACGCTTCAGGAGAAAAGAAAATAATTTCAGGGGTATATTTCGTTAGGCCTGTATTTACTAACAGAACCATTTCACTAATCAAGGATACAAGTTTATTCAACTATTGGATGCATTCATGTATTGTTATAAATGAATGCTTCAAAATTACTTTTTTTTCCACTGAAGTCACATATTTTGTTAATTTGATGTTACAACCTTTTTCGAGGGAGATCTTCAATTATAATCAAGGTAGCAAAAAGGCAGACGAGACTGATAAACTGGTCTTGGAACAAATTTTCTGGCATTCATTCTTATTTCTCTCAAGACAATCAACACACTGTTATTCAACATTACTCACACGATATCTAAATATGGGCAAACTATGAAAGTTGTTCAATATGGCAAGAAGAACAAATGCCTAGAGAATGGAAAGTTGGAATAATCTGCCCAATTTATAAAAAAGGAGACAAACTAGAGTGCCAAAATTATAGAGGCATAACTCTCCTATGTACAATGTACAAAATATTCACTTACATTCTCCGGAAAAGATTGGAGAAATACTACGAGAACATCATAGGCGAGTACCAAGCCGGCTTCCATGCAGGAAGATCGACCATAGATCAAATTTACACTGTTAAAGGCATGACAAAAAAGTTCTGAGAGTATAATCTCAACTTATACCATTTGTTTGTAGATTTAAAAACAGCTTATGACAGCATTAATAGACAAGGGTTATACAAAATTATGATTCATCAAGGGATACATCCAAAGATAATCAAGATGACCATGGCAGAAACCATGGCTCAAGTGAAGATATATGGTGGTTCAACAGAACAATTTAATATTGATAATGGGCTGAAACAAGGGGATGCTCTAGCACCAATGCTCTTCAATCTTGCTTTACATTGGGTGATAACACAGACAGGTATAGATCCTAACAGCACTTTAGTTTACAAAAGCGTTCAAACAGTAGGATAAGCAGATGACTTGGATGTTATGGGACAGTTCGTTGACAGCAATAGAAGAAGTGTATAAAGACCTGGAACAAGGAGCTGCTAAAATCGGGTTGCAGATTAATGCAAGTAAAACCAAACAGATGACACAAATAAGAAATAAACAGAATATATACAACCCTCCTAATCTGACGATAAACATGTTTGAAGAAACTGAGAAGTTTAAATATCTTGGAACAGTAATGACAAGTAACAATAACGAATTAATTGAAGTGCAGAGTCGAATCACTGCAGCCAATAAGGCCTATTTGCATTAAGCGCAATATTGAAATCTAACTATGTGCACAAGGATCAAAACTTAAAATATACAAAACAATTATTAGAAGTATTCTCTGTTATGCAAGCGAAACTTGGACATTATCTAAGGGGACAGAAGCTAAACTAGGTATATTTGAGCGCAAAATACTCAGAAGAATTTTTGGACCGGCGCAAGAAAATATGCAGTGGAGAATACGTTATAATAACGAGCTATATAAATTATATAGAAGTTTCGATATTGTTACTTTCAATAAATTAAGGAGGCTTGAATGGGCCGGACATGTCTATCGGATGGAAGGGAACAGAATACCAAAGAAGATCTTAGAAGGGAAAATACATTGTAAAAGACCAATTGGAAGACCCAAAAATAGATGGATAGATGTGGTAACGATCGATTCTCAGGACTGTCTTTGAACAACTGCCTGGAGGAGATTAGAACAGGACAGGGACAGTTGGAGGAAGAAAATTGAGGAGGCTAAGGCTCGACTTTGGGCTGTGATGCCATCGTAGTAGTAGTATGAAAGTTGTTCATTGTTTCTTCTATCACCCCTAATCACTGAATCACCCTGTATGTACAAGTTATTTTCTTGTTCACAGATTCACTTGGTCTCCACAGAGTAGAAAATTTGAGCAATGTTGACACTGCTGTTAGTTTACATCTCTACTGTCCCCCATTTGACACATGCAATGTGTTTAATCAGAGGTCAGGTCAACACACTCCATGTAAGATGACTTTCTGGTCCAAGTTTGGAGAAAAGAGGAATAGGGTAAGTTTCAATATTCACTGAATGTTATTATCCTGATACCCCTTTTTTGCAAAGTGCCTGTCAGGAAATTAAATAAATAAGAAATAAAGTATTAAAATATTATTATGGAAGTATTCGTTTGATATTGATATCTTAGACATTTTAATCATGGCGAACTTTAGTAGATAATAACGTTGAACAGACACCATGAAAAAAGATGATAAATATTTTCGAGACTGACTAAGATTTTAGTCAGGTGGTTTAGCCTAATGGTTGAACAGTTAACCTACAAATAAATATTACACAGAAAACAGGTCTAACAAATAACGAGTTTGGTTCGGATATAAATATATAAAGTTTTAGACAAATAAAATGACTAATAAATAATCAATTAAATACATAGGACTTTTAATTACATACCGTGGACTGTCCTCTTGTAATAAACATGTAAATATTATACAAAACATTATGTAATGAATGAAAAGAATAATTTCATTTCTGATACTGTAATTTTAAAACATTCAAATTCGAACTTTTCTTTACATATAAATTAAATTATTTCACAGATTAACGTACTGAACAAATAATAACTGCTTTACTGTGTTAATAGTATATAAATTTTGATGGTAAATTACCTGGCTGAATTTCGACGTGGTTTGCGTCATTCTCCGAAGTCTAGTCCAGTCAGGTAATGTACCACCAGAATTTATATAACATTAACATAGTAAAGCGGTTATTACTTGTTCAATAATGTTAATCAGTAATTATTAGAGACGAGAATTTCATGCACTATAAAATCCCAAAATATGCATGCATTCATGCACTATCAAACTATGAAACATGCACGATCAAGCAAAAAATACATTAAATATGCACTTTCATTTTTGTTCCAAATTTCTTATTTCACTTCACTTTTTTGCACAGTTAATAACTAATAACATTTCTAAATTTTGGAAAACGTATTACATGTCTTTCATGTGTTAAATGTTATGTTACATTGTTAACATGTTTCGGCCTGCTATTGGCCATCATCAGAATTGGTTGTTGCTGGTCTTGGCGCCTTTTATTTTGTTTCCTGTGGGGGTGTGTTTGTGTAGTGTAATGTGAGTCAAAGAGTGTGTGTGTTCTGAAATTGAGTTGTGTGTTGAGAATTTCATTTGGATGTGCGTTTGTGTGTTTGTATATTTCGTGAAAGACATAATACGTTTTCCAAAGTGATATAGTGTTAAAAGTTGTGTAATAAAGATTATAATTTCTAAATTATTGGTTTCTGTGAGGTTCCTGCGCTTGTCAGTTAATGTTTTTGTAGGCAGAGAATGACCTCTCTAAATTGAAAGAAGTTATGGGTGCAAACTTGAATGAACTTTTTTCTTTTATTTAGTTTCCCCCCCCCCTTCTTCAATCCTGATTCCTGAAACTAAAATAGGGGTTATAAAAATCGAGAAACTTAGGTGTCCACTCAAAACCATTAAAACATGCATTTAAACTGAATATAATATATATTATATGCACTAGCCGTACCCGTGTGCTCTGCTGCACCTGTTAGAAATAAATATAAAGTAATTATGTAATTAAAATAGGACATTTGATCCAGGGAACATTCGTGTTTGTTAGAAGGATAAATCGTTTAATATGTTACTTGATTGAAATTGTATTTAAATAATTAAATTGCGATCATTTTGGTCCAGAGAGCACTCATTTGGTGCAATGACAATTCCTTTAACATGTTTCTTATTTGTTATTACACGCAACTATAGTTTAATGAAGATTGACATATCATTTAGTTTTATTGTGTATACTTTATATTACTTGCTATATGGTTCCATTGAATTATGATAATAACTTAATTTTAACCCTTGTTTTCTACGTCTTCAGTAAATGGCGCTTGGCCCACTATGGTTCTGAAACCTTCAAATAACTTAAATAGTGATACAGCATAAACAGTGATATGTAATTATATTTCTTTCTTTCGAAAATGTAAGAATTCACGATCTCCTATGTACCATTGCCATGGAATGAATAAATGTGTTTTTTCTTCCTACTCAAAAATGTTATATTTTGCACATGGGAATTACTGCAGGAACAACAACTCTACAATCTGAGGCGGCGGTGAAAACGTATTGTATTATTATTTTAAAAGTCTATCAGACCTACCAAATTTTGCGTAGAAATCATTTTTAAAGAAACTTTTGTTATGTAACATTTTTCACAAAAAAACAATAATAAGCGAGATATTTCGATTTAATTCAGGCCCCGTTAAATGAAGTACAGTATTTTGAATGCCATATAGCCTAAAATCTAAATTACAAAAACTTAACTTATATTTCAATTTTCATCGAAATCCGTTCAGCCATTATCGCGTGAAAAGATAACAAACAGACAGACAGACATACAAACAAAAATTTCAAAAAAGCGATTTTCGGTCTCAGGATGAATAATTATACATGCTAACACCAATTATTTTTGGCAAAGGGAAAATTACCAGAAAATTTTCGGCTACATATTTATTATTATATTATATTATATTATATTATATTATATTATATTATATTATATTATATAAAAAGTGCGTTGATAACGGATGTACTCCGATAAGAAAGTTTTTAATTTGTTGTCGGAGCTCTTGAATCTCAGAAGCAACAACCTTTACAACAGCGCAACATAATCTGCTTGGCTCATTACCCAATTTTTTTTTTGCATTGCATTTATTGCATATATAGTCTATTTTATGTATTTTAACACGATTCAATTGAGCATAGTTAAAATTTGAATTATAAAATAATGGATTGCTAAGCTAACATAGTATTACTGCATACTAAATCAATACACTCTCGTTGTTCATTAATTCTCTGAGATTAAAATGAGTGTGTACATAAATATTATTTTAAGAAATACAGAAAACGAATGTACAAAAAAGCCTACTAAATTGTCTGTGCATAGGAATAGTTTAATAGCTTTCGACTGTTGCTGTCCAAGGCCCCTTTTTCGATTGTTGTTGCCCAAGGCCCCTTATAGACGAAGTCATTTGTTATTTCATTGCACCATCTTAGATGGCGTTATTTTAATTTTAAAACTCATTTATCTCATTAAATATCAGTCCTATCAAAATTTTGTAAAGAATAAAACTTATCGGAAATAATTTTTAAAGAAACTTTTGTTATGTAATATTTTTCACAAAAATCAATAATAAGCGAGATATTTCGATTTATTTAATTCAGGCCCCCTTATAACCCCCCTTTTAAATAAAGTATTTTGAATGCCATATAGCCTAAAATCTAAGTTACAACGAACTTAATTTATATTCCAATTTTCATATAAATCGGTTCAGCCGTTATCGCGTGAAAAGGTAACAAACATACAGACAGACATACAAACAAAAATTTCAAAAATGCGATTTTCGGTTTCAGGGTGGTTAATTATATATGTTAGGACCAATTATTTTTGGAAAATCGAAAATTACCAGAAAAATTTCGACTACAGATTTATTATTAGTATAGATGATTAGGCTAAAAATTGCTTCAATATGCATTACCAGTATGCATGTTTTCATCCCCAAAAAAAGGCCAAATCATGCAAATATGCACGGAAAAAGTACACATAGGCCTATTTTTAACCGAAAAATAATGAAATTCAATAAGTACTAAGTTTGAGCTACTGTATGTTCCTATAAAAACATGCATTTGAATGAAATTCTCGTCTCTGGTAATTATAGGTATTAAAAGATTGCATCCAAAAATGAATAAATTATTTATTACTTTACTGTGTACCGTATTGTTACAGGCAATTCAGTCAGCCAGGGCACCAGAAGATAATTAGCATCTGGTTACTGAAGGCATCGTTATGAAGACGTACTACTTTCAAACAATTGTGTACATATAGTTTGTATACTGCGTAAATCATTTCAATTCATATCAGTGAAAGTGAAAAGTGTGAGATTGTCTAAAGACTGCTGTTACCATAGTAGCTTCAACAATCACATCTGGGTGCTTTCTGCTAGGATAGGAATTATTGTCAGGAAATAGCAAATATATGTGTGGTTATATCTCAAATGGAAATTTCATACTCTGATGTGGAACATTAAAATTGTATGTCTATGTTAATTATTATGGAACCTGCTGAAACTTAATAAATATTTCAGAATTCCTATGCTTTCAATGTACAAATAAACTAAGTTTAAATGTATTAATTCTTAAATTGAGTAAGAGAAGAAAGAAAACAAGACTTCGTGGAGTCTCTGCTGTACAGCCCAGTTACTTGTAAAATTGTGATATCACTATTTCATTGTATTTATTGTAAGTTATGTTATGTTAGTTCTCTCTTATTGTAATGTAAAACATATGTAGGTACTATTTAAAGAATGATAATGTAAATTTTAAGTTAGAGAAAGACATATAATAAACAATTTTATATAAAAATGTCATGTATCACTAAATGCAAAAAAAGCAAATTACTGCAATAAGGAAACGTGACTAAATATGTTTATAAATGTAAAAATATAGAAATTGTTGTTGTACCAGTACATAGAGCGCGTACTATAGTTCAAATTAATGGAGTTACAATCAAGGAAACTGATAATGATATCGGTATTAGTTACTATCAAGGAAACAGATGGTGATAGTTACTATTATTACAAATAAGTACATAAACTTTAACTTATATTACTGAGAACATTCGAGCAAATTCAGAAACTGCAAGGTCTCACCGACTATAACTTGCAGACTTTACAGATTATATCGATAAACTTATGTTCAAGTTGAATGAGTAGATAAGCGATTGCAAAATTACATGTCTTGGCATCTTGAATTAATTGTAATGATAGTTTGAATTACGTTGCACAACATTTTCCAATTCCGTTAACATAGCAACAAGTAACAGCTACCTCTCAAATGCCCTTGTTTTTATTCTATCCTTTATAGCTTATGATAAAATATACAAATCAAAGCCTCAAATATGACTAAATATTTTTTAAGATTATAAGTTCCATTTTTGTATTTTGTGTCTGTAATAAAGACTGGTGTATTATATTTAAATACTGAATTTCTGTGTGTTTTTATTTTACTGAAAAATTTAATAGTTTAAGTATCGTTGTGACCTTCCCTGAAAATGATTGCCAGAGAGAAAAATATCACACATTTTAATGCTTTAGAGATCAATGTGATGGTTA
The DNA here is from genome assembly GCF_040183065.1 of Periplaneta americana. Classification (NCBI taxonomy): domain Eukaryota; kingdom Metazoa; phylum Arthropoda; class Insecta; order Blattodea; family Blattidae; genus Periplaneta; species Periplaneta americana. Next base: position 173,013,695 of record NC_091117.1, read on the forward strand.
GTCTGTGTACCGAGTACATTAACCTTAGACCTGCATTACATGCATCATATTTTACATATTCATAGTATCATTTATGACAACAAAAATTAAAGTGAAACCGAAACATAATAGGCTATTCAATTTCAATTGTGTTCTTAGCTGTCCAACATATTAAATAACATTTCATTTTAGTTTATTTCACTGGATATTTCTTACACATAGGCTTATGGTGATAAGTTTCCTGAAACTGGAACACTTTTATTCAGTGCTAAATAGTGTAGGATCCAGGTAAAGCGTGTTTTATAATAATGCCAATTTAACCTTATTTCTATCATTATTTTACATACCAGTACCGATATCATAAAACTGAAGTTAAAATTATTGAAATGACTGTACCGGTACTGGTACCTCTCATATAACTTATAAGATTTCCATACAGATAAATGACAAACATGAGGTTTTATAATAAAGAATTAATTTGTACAAGACTAATGAGTCATATCATGACAAAGTGAGCCTGACCTCAAAATTTTCAATAATAGTATCTCATATTACCCAGTAAGTTACATCGAATTTTGAAGATTTAGAGAGACATAACACTGAAGTAAAGTTATCTGTGTAGGAAGGACTGTGGATATCAGCTCACCATTTATCAAGAAATTACGGTATAAAGAGAGTAGTGGAAATTTGCAGGCCTGAACTGGATTTTTGTACTGTACATCCATTCCACTTGTTTGCTATTTTATTATGCTGAATGAAAAAAGATATCGGTAGTCCACTGTTGCAGCAACAATAATATTTTGTTCTGAAAGTTAGGTATATTTGCTGAAAATAGTGCATATTATAGTATTTGTTTCAATGCCCTGCCTGTGACAAAATAACTTAAAAGAGTTTGTTTTTATAAAAAAAAACAAAGCCAGAGGTTAAAGTTGAGGTTATGTACAAGTAAACATGTCCTCATTAACAGCCGTATATTTACCAATAAGCAAACCGGGGCAGTTAGCCTGGGACGACAAAATTTAGGGGGCGGCATTTTTTGCCCAAAGAGCTTGCAAAACGTTCGCGAATTTTGTTGTGAGCGAGGAAAAAAAAAAAAAAGACTTAAAAATTCGCTTACAGGTAGGCACTTAAAATTTTTGTCATTTAATTCTTTCCGAAAAAAATATGATATGACATTCGAAGAAGCTCAAAACGAATAAAAAAACACTTTCGCTGCAACAAAGAGCAATTACAATTTCGTCTGAAACAATCTATGATATCTGTATGGAATTAAGCTAAAAAAAATAGCGACACAAACATTCAATATCATTATAAGAAAATAATGGAAAAAGATTGAAAGACTAACAGTTATGTACTGGTCATGTACATAGGATTTAATGTAGCACACCTGAACGAACAATTGTGAACCGAAACGTCCTTACTCATTTTTCAAACTGCACATTGTTCACTGTTGAATTATTTACGTTTACATTTGTTTGCAGTTGCATATGCGGAGTGATGGTAGCCTTGTAGGTTGGTCAGTTGGTGTGTGATATATGGTAGTGATTAATTATTAAAGAATGAGTGACCGCAGAGTTAAATTAAGTGGTGAGCAGTAGTACGAAAAACAACCAAAAGAAAGGGCTTTTCGGAACAATGAATTAATCAGACGAATTCCAAAATTATAATTATTTCTTAAGAAATCCGATTCGAAAAGTTCGGCCCAACAACTCTAATACTTCTGTGTCCACTGCTTCTGATTTAAGTGATAATATTGTTGAATTAAATGATACAGACTCAATTCTTCGTCAGTAATAGTGACATTTCCTCCGATAAGTACAACTTAGTAAAAGATAGGTTAAATTAATTTATAAAAATATTAGTTGCTGTTATTTTAAAAACTTATTTGTACAGTCATTTAAATATCTTTTTAAATATTTTAAGTTATGGTTTATGACTGTCAATTTTTCATCAATTCTTCCAAGAGCAGAACCTCTCTTGCTCTCTCTGTTTGAAACTGAGTAGACTACACAGGATATATGATTTCTATAATTTTCGAAGTAATGACACTGTTGACTGTTTGCAATGCAATGATTCGATTAAGAATGGAGTGGTAAAATATAAATTGTCCCAGGTGGCAGAATGTCTAAATACAGCCTTGCTCATTAACATTTTGAATCCAGTGTTTCAGGCTGGTACACAAAGAATTTTTTCGAGATTTACCATAATTATTGTGTGTCGCACCCATGACAGATTTTATGGAGACATCTCTTTTTTTTATAATTTAAGTCTGGACTTTCGATCTTTTCCAAACACTGGTAAAACGACATCAGCTGACAGGATGCAGAAGTTGCTAAATGAGATAAAAAAAAGTATGAAAGTCGCAAAGAAAGGAAAAGAGTACGGGACAAAAGATGGCAGGAAAAAATGAAATTAAAAGTAAGAGAATCGAGAAGTGTATTAAAAGGAAACAGATGTAAAGAATCTGAAAAGAGAAGAAAGATAATATTGAAAAGAAACAAAACAAGTCAGTTGTTATTTCAAATTAGGATTATATAGGACTCCACGGGCACTTGTGAAGTAGAGTTACGAAAATTATTTCTCACATTCTGAGGAAAAAAATTTGCTATCGTAAAGAAGCTTAAGTTGGAATTTATATCTAATACTACCAAAAGAGTACTTGAGAGTCAAGAAAGTATATTCACTCATTATATGAAGATATATGGTAGTTACTAACGTTCAGGAGTTTTATGTTCAAGATCATGTCATTTGGCAAGCCCCTGATATCAAAGATGTCCTTGAACATTAGACTGGCAAGAGGATATGGTAGTTTAATATAGAATCCTTACGTAATTGTTATTGTTAAAGAAACATACAATGTGTTGAAATCAGAACAACCAATAGCCAAAATCAATTTATCAAAATTCTACGGACTTCGATCAAAGAATATCCTTCTGCCAAGTGAAATGCCACACATTGTGTGTGTAAGTTCCACAAAAATTTTAGCTTTCTTCTACACCATCAACAATAAAGTCCTGCATTTTGCTTCTAATAGTATAGAACTTTTAAAGATCATGTGCTGTGATATGGAAAATGAACAGTGCATGACTGACCTGACTGTAGTCAAGGCATTATTTCAAGGGCTATGATTCTGGCAACTTGATTATTAGTTTTGCATTACAATGAAACTTTTGAAAGAAAAATATCGTGAATTTAATATAGAAACACATATTGCAATCATTGACTTCAAGAAAGCTTTTGATAAAATAAACTGCAATAAACTGCTAGAAATAATGGCATATGACCATATTTCGCAACAGATAATTCAAAATATTTTTAACTTATACAACGAAACAGGGATTCTGTTAAAGTTGATGATAAACTGCAGGGGCGATTTCTCAGGGCATGCTATGCTTGCTGCGCAAGCCCAATATTTTCGTAGAATGTGTATTTCTCAAAATGGGATTATGTACATTAAAATTTATTTTGATTTTTGGAATATTGTATAGGCGTAGCACCATCCACAGGTTGCACACCGCAAGTATCGCAACGCTTGCTCATTTCTCGGAGCTACAGGAAAGACGTAGAAATAGCGAGAATATGATGCGCGAGCAAGTGCCTTCGTCCTTAGTCCGTCCTAGGCGCACATGCTTCTATTATGTGTTGTTTGAAGCTCTGGTCCGAGAGCTACACCAACGACTATTTAACGTTACACAGAGCAGTATTGACAGCGGGAATGTGCTGTGATTTGCGAGTACAATGTAATTGTATGAGCGAAATGCATATGTTACCTGCTGAATGTATTATTAATTCTTAAACATTAATTTGAAGTATTGCAATGAGTTCGGAATTGTGTGTTATTGAAACCTTATTATTAAATCTTTTTTCCCGAAGGACTATTCAAGAGAAGACAGACATTATAGAGAATATGTGCTCAATACAACAATATGCATTGGTTGGCAGGGTCGAAAAAACTAAATAAACTGTTTTGTTGGCCATGTTTTTTATATTATATAGAATTTCTACATCTGATAAGCGAATATGATCCATGACTCATAATGATTTCATAATTATAAAATAAATTATTTATGTGGGTCTGATTATTTTTATTAATTATGAATTATATATCCTCCCATCTTCCCCTATGAATAAAAGAGCAAGCCTAACTTTCGTGACTAGCATTCGCCCCTGATAAACTGTCTAATTGACTTGAAATTTCTTCTGGAGTTAGAAAAGAATGCCCACTTTCACCTCTTTTATTCAACATTTATATGAATGGAATAATACACGAGTTTAGACATATAAAACATGGACACGTACTTATCAACCAATAGTTATGTTTAGGTACACTAATCTTCGCAGATGATTAGTTCTGAAGATGAGCTACAACGATTAGTCTATCATTTAAAATTAATTGCTGACAAATTTCATATGGAAATCTCCACAAAACTAAAATAATAGCTTTCTGTGACAAAGAGTGATCAAATTTTAGAAAGAGTTCATGAATTCAATTATGTTGACTTTAAACTATCATTTTTAGGAGATTTAGATATTAATGCAAACATTTTTAAATTTAATAAAGCCATGGACATCATTAACAGTGTAACGAAACCTTCCCTAGTCCCAAAACATACCAGCTGTTGTCTATACAAAACCCTAGCACGACTGATACTTTGTTATGGTAGTGAAGATTGGTCTTTAAGAAAGAATGATGAAAACAGAATTACTGCTAGCGAAATGAAGTTCATGCGCCGAACAGCTGCCTGTACCAAATGGGATCACAAAAAGAATGAAGACATCCTACAAGAAAGAACTCAGAATTGAACCATACTGCAGTATATACACTGATACCAAAATAACTGGCACAGTCATGTTAAGCATATGCCTAGAACAAGGATCCCTCGAGCAGTCTTGGATTACAGACCAGCTGGAGAAAGATTACTAGGACCCCTGTGAAGAGATGGAAGAAAAATTTTGTAGACTGCAACTGTTCTTTTTAGGACTATATTACCTATTACGAAGATGATTGATGATCGTGATGCATATCTATCAGAACTAGTGAAATACAAGTATTTAAGCCCTATCCTGACTCTGATAGAGACACTGGATGTGAAAATGACGATTGTCGAAAACTGCAAAAACATAGTGCAGGAACAACAGCATCAGCAACTCATGAAATTAATTCAGGATTGTTTGTGCTAGTGGAATTTATTAGTAAACTAGAAAAACTCTATATCAAAGCATAAGTATGCAGCCATCTGCCAAAGTAATGTAGACGAGGATGGTGATGTGAAAATAATGTGCATGTGAAGTGTTGGTGAATCAGGGAAAGTTTTCAGAAATGATGAAATCTGATGTGTCATATTATTGTAGATATGAACAAATTGTGTGTGTGCTCCCCCGGCCAGTAATGAAATAGCTATGTGAGAAATTGCATTTTCTGTGAGTTAAATGAAATTGCATTTTCTAAGAGGAAGGATAAACTGAACAATTCACACCATGTCCCACGTGTGACATTTGACTGTCCCACCCATGACATTTAATAATTTATATTTTGCATGTAAACGTAATTATTCTTATTTTTGTGAAAGTCTCAGGAATCTTCTATGCCACATCAATAAATTTAGGAATGTAGTTATATTGTCAGACTCCAAAGCAGCTCTTCTATCAATCGTCTCTAAACACACACCTTCATCTCAAACAGCAGAAATAACTAAAATGCTCTCTCAATTAATATCACTCAATAAAAGAATTGTATTCCAATGGATACCATCCCACTGTGGAATCCTGGGAAACGAGAATGTGGATGCTTTAGCAAAGAAGGGCAGCACTGCTACTTACAGACCTGTTACTAAATCTACGTATTACTCTGTGAAGAGATTTATTAAATCTACATACTTAGACTTCAACAAACAAAATTTGATAACTCAATCCCAAGGGAAAAAATGGAACTCCCTGCATCAAAATCCACAGTTAATTCCCGATTTACCACGAAAATCGTCTGTAGCTGCATTTAGATTGGCAACAGGCCATGATTGTTTGGCCAAACACCTGCATAGAATTGGAATATATCAATGTAATCTTCATCTTACGATGTTTGGATGACGTATATACGTCCGTTGATGTGACATATTAATGAATTAAATACTGTTATAGTCACAATCATGCCATGGTATGAAAGAAAAATTTCACAACCTCGAGCGGAAATCGAACCTGCGACTTCCTGGTCTCCGGTCAGGCGCTCTACCACTGAGCTATCGAGTTCGTCTCACGCCAAAGGCTCGGAATTATCCTTTCATACTGGCGACTCTGTTATAGAGTAGGGTAAACCATACAGTTATTGGCCACCCTACAGTTATTGGCCACTTGAACTTTGGTGTGTTATTATAAGACAGGATGTGCAAATAATTAATTAATATTTTGCCAGATGGTAGCAGCATGTTTTCTTATTTGGTAGCTACTTTAATTTTCAACAGATACCACTGTGAGATGAAAAAGATATTTCTGCAAAACATACGTTCCCGGGCTTTGGTTTCTTGTGAAATTCTTAAGAACTGTGTTGTGGTTGAGTCGTAATAATTACTGTTTCCTGTAACTGGTATTCATTGTTATTCCAATTATGAGGTAAGTACATCTCTATTTTGACTTTACACCTATAAAATGTAATAAAATACAATCCCTAAATTTTGAAAATTTGCTGGCTAATAACTGTTTAATTATAACACATTTTTCAGTTATTGGCCACCCCGGCCAATAACTGTAATTTTAAAGTAATTTTAAATATCAATTATTTTCCTTCATTTAACTTATTAGATGCCACTATTTCACTAGTATTTTTATTCTGAGTCAATTAAATGTGTACATAGTTATTAGCCACGTGGCCAATAACTGTCTTAATGGGTGGCCAATAACTATACTTATTTATTTTATACCCTGGTTAGGTTATTTTTAAGATTCCAAAATGGGCTGACTATAAGCCAAAGGCGATGAAGGTAACATTGGAAGAATTGGAAACTCTCAGGACTTCACTTAGGGTCATTGCTAAAAAGTACGGTGTTCCTATGGCAACCCTAAAAATCAAAATAAAGAATGCTAGAAAGGATAGGGATTTGAATCTTATAGCTTAGGAGGAAATTGATGAGTGTTCTGAAAATGTCATTTCTTATCGAATACTGGATGCAGACAAGTCTACAGGGTTGTTTCCGATCTCTGAAACGAATTTGAATGACATCATGTACGTCAGGAGTCACATGACAGCTAAATTGTGGCGCGAGATGACAAACCAGTAGTGAGTGATCTCATAGTCAGAGTGCACGGCGACTCACAGCAGAAATTCCCAAGAAAATCGAGCCTTTTTTGGGAGGGGTACATTACGACCCTTTCCAATGCCCAGTACAGTTAAGTGAAAGTAAAAGAAGCCTGCAAAAAAAACGAGGTTTCGTTATTTCCAAGAAAGGCATCTTCTGTATACTTAATAAGATTGGTGAAGCTCGAATGGAATTAATTTGTATCATCTCGTGTGGTGCGGCGACTTGTGACGGGGTGGATTTGCTTGATTTTTTCAGTCTGGAATTAATCCCATCCGAGTTTTGCCAGTCTTATTAAGTACACGTAAGCTGTCTTTCTTGGAAATAATGAAACCAGGTTTTTTGCAGGCTCCTATGATTTTCATGTAACTGTACTTGACATCGGAAAGAGTTGTTATGTACATCTCCCAGAAAGGTTAAATTTTCTTCGGCGTTGCTACTGTGATACACCGTGCACTCTGATTATGAAATCACTCACTATTGGTCTGTCACCTCTTGCTGCAATTTAGCTGTCGGTATGATTCCTGACGTACATGACGTCATTCAAATTCGTTATCAGAGATCGGAAACAACCCTGTACTCAACAGGAAATTTTGGCTGACAATATTGACAGTTACACCTATTATAAAATGCAAGAGATGAACCCCGGAATGTGACTCTCCATGACAATTTTTTATATTGTATTTTTGTTGGCTATTTTAACAACGCTGTATCAACTACTAGGTTATTCAGCGTCGATGTGATTGGTGATAGCGAGATGGTATTTGATGAGATGAGGCCCAGGATTCGCCATAGTTTACCTCACATTTTCCTTACAGTTGGGGAAAACCTCGGAAAAACTCAACCAAATGATAATTTCAAGCGGGAACGAACCCATGCCAGGACACAAGTCTGGATCGGCAGGCAAGTGCCTCAGCCGACTGAACTACGCCAGTGGCCGACTCTCCATGACAATAGCTCAACAAGCGTGAATGCAGGTTGCAGTAGTCAACATTCTGGTTGTGGTAACATATGTGAGAGCCACTGGCGTAGCTCGGTCAGTTAAGACGCTTGCCTGCCGATCTGAAGTTGCATTCGGGTGTGGGTTCGATTCCTGGTTGGGTTCTTTCCGAGGTTTTCCCCAACCGTAAGGGAAATGTCAGGTAATCTATGGCGAATCCTCGGCCTCATCTCGCCAAATATCATCTCGCTATCACCAATCCCATGGACGCTAAATAACCTCGTAGTTGATAGAGCGTCGTTAAATAACCAAGTAAAAAGAACATAAGTGAGAAAATATCGTCCATGCTCAAAAGAGCCAAGAATACATCACTCAGCAAGTTTCTGGTGTGGCCAGAGACACCTAAAAGAGAATGCAAACATGATATAGAAAGATTGCCATTTTCGATAATATCACAGTGCTACCAGGATATGCACAGAAAGAAGCGCGAACGGAAAGTTGTCCAAGAAAAGAAAAAAATAAAGAGAAAACGTAAAGTTGCGACAGAAAAAAGAAAACGAATACTCTTCAGAGAATTGCAAAATTAATCAAGTCCAATTTGTGACATTTGCAAGAAGCTTCCAGTGAAATTTGATGTGAAGATTGTAAAAAAGTATTTTATGTAAATTATAATTCACGTAAACACAAACAACACATTCTTGAAAAAGAAGGTGATATCTCCCTGTGTCACTCATTTTTATAAAGGAGAAGATTCACATAACATTATGGACCTTAAGGGTAGTTCGGAGGATGATGATTTCCTTGAAGAACTTGATGAACTAGCAACATATAAATAAGGGTCTATACAGGAAACAGACATGTGGATTTATATTTTACATAAAACTGGTATTAGGGGAGTGCAATGCATGTGTAAATAACTAATGGAAATAATAGCAACAGTTCAAAATAATATTTGCAGCCAAAACAAAAATAAATGTCTGTTATAGTTGATAATTGTTAAGCGGCCAATAACTGTGCAGTCAGTGGCCAATAACTGTCAAGAAGTGGCCAATAACTATAATTTCACACATATTAATTTTAATTGGTCACTAGTATCACACAGTATTATTGATCCCATTTTTGTAACAGTGATTTGAATAAAGAAATAATTGACAATTACAGATGCACCAACAGCTCCTCCTTACAATATAATGCATTGAAATCTTCGACTTTCAAACATAAAATTTTCCTTAAGTGGCCAATAACTGTATGGTTTACCCTACTGTAAATAGCGTCTGATCTTAGTCAGCAATGCTTATGGCTGGAAAGAAACTTTACAAAGACCAGGAAGTCGCAGGTTCGATTCCCGCTCGAGGTTGTGAAATTTTTCTTACATACCATGGCATGATTGTGACTATAACAGTATTTAATTCATGGAATATATCAGTCCCCTAACTGTCCATTGTGCAACTCAAACCAAGAAATGGATTCGGAACACCTCAAAATCTGTGCTTCAGTGGCTGGTCATGATAATATCTTTGAAAAATATTGGAGTGCAAGAGGTCAAATGACTTTATTGTCAAACGCCTGGCATTAGAAAACAAAACAACATTCTTATTTTTGTATAATGGTGAAGTACAACTCGTCTTGTGTCAGTCTGAAAGTATTTTTAATTTCTTTTACCACGCACTTCATAGAATTTTAATAAAACTTCATACAGCTGTCCCACCCATGACAAGAATTCAGAACTGCTACTACTACTACGATGGCAACACAGCCCAAATTCGAGCCTTAGCCTCCTCAATTTTCTTCCTCCAACTGTCCCTGTCCTGTGCTAATCTCCTCCAGGTAGTTGTTCCGAGATAGTCCTGAGAATCGATCGTTACCGCATCTATCCATCTATTTTTGGGTCTTCCAATTGGTCTTTTACCATGTATTTTCCCGAATTCAGAACTGAATAGTATTAAAAGTGAGACAAAGATTTTTTTAAAATTCACAAAATATGGAAGATTTTAATGTTAAGAGTGCTTATCAAATAGTGGTTTTTCTTTTCTTTTTTTTTTTTTCTTCTTCTCATTTTTGTTCCTATTGAATTAAATATCTCTCAAATGACCAGAAAAATGTAATGTAAATGTCCCATCCATGACAATGGAATGGCCCTAATGCCTTCAGGCATTTATGGTTTTCTTACTCTACAGACATAAACTGAAACCACCCATAATGAGCAAACAGTATTGCCACAGATATCATAAATGCTATAGAAAGCAAGGAACCAAAACCAAAGATATTAATATGAATTAATGTCAACTATATCAGAATGAAATGTCAGATGTAAAAATAAATTACGTTATCGGAAGCTAAATTTAATAAAAAAAATTGATCGAGCGAAATTGTATATTTTCTTCTTTAACTGACTAAATACAGTACATAACGAGCTTAAACACACTTGATACCAAGAGAAAGAATAGGCATCGTAATACCTATCGCGCATTTAAATCATTGTCTAGTTGTTAACAGCATGCATAACCCCTAACCTCTAAAAGCTGACTGTAAACAAGACCTACTGTGACCTCTTGCACTTACGTTTCATATGGATGGAATAAAGATTATTCGTTAATTGCTGGTAACAGCACTACACTTAACAAAAAACCACAGCTTAATCAGCTCATCACTAAGGCCTACAGCTAGAAGAGAGCATGATTCAGTTCTGGATGGAGTCTGTGTGAAACAAAAGTCTGAAGCAGATTTTCTATAAATGCACGCTTTTACCACAGTTTAGTATATACAGTCAAGAAGCTAAAGTTGTGAGGGTGCTAGGAACAATAGACTGTGCCGGTACTATTTCGCATTGTCTGTAATGAGGCGATATTAGCGATCCTAGTGGTTAGCAACTATCTATGGACGCATATTTACTACGTATTGAGCTTCGTGACTGTATATACTAGACTGTGCTTTTACCTTTATCTCTCATTTTACTATTGCTTTATAGCCGCCAAAACGATCCAGAGGCTAGAGCGTTGGACTCATAATGCTGTGGACCTGAGTCCGATTCCTGGTGCACTCCAGATTTATGCCTTATGTTGAGAAGCTCGTGATTAGGTAATACAGGGATTTTTACTGAGAGTTCTGGTTCCCCTCTCTATGGCATCCCAGCACTTTATCATCATCGCAAACTGTTAAATACCGCCTTTAGAAAAAAAAAATAACATCTCGTCCTCTATAAAATTGATCTCAGTAGTAGAAAGAAAAAAACTGAAAAGCTATTATCAATCACTAGTCTTAATTACGAATTCAATGGTGTTGTAATTCCCCAAGAACAATGTTGTAAATACCTAGGAGTGTATTTAAACTCCAAACTTTCTTGGGGGAGCATATTGACAATGTCACGGGTAAAGCATGGAGGGCACTTCACTTTATTATGAGAACCTTGAGAAAGGCTAGCCCCAAATCGAGGGAAATAGCATATCTAACGTTAGTGCGACCGTTAATGGAATACAGAACTACATGTTGGGATCCCTATATAATATATCAGGTAAATTCGTTAGAAAGAATCCAGTATAGCACAGCGGAATTTGTTAAAGGTAAAAGAGAAGATGGAAACGATACGATAAAAGAACTTAAATGGGAAACTTTGGAAAACAGACGTAGGAAAACTAGAATAACATCATTGTAGAGAGCACATATAGGTCAGAAAGCATGAGTAGACATAACGGCTCGATTAGAAAAGCCAATGTAAGTTACTATGGTAGGAATGATCATGATTTTAAAATCAAATGTAGGAAACAGAAAACAGATGTAGTTAAATTCTCATTTTTAAATAGAACTATAAATGATTGGAATGACCTACCTGCAGCGGTCTTTGAGGGCTGTCCTTCCTTAAGGAGATTCAAGAATAACTTAAAAAGTTGTGTATAAAGTGCAAATTAAAATTAAGGTGACATTTAAAATTTAATTTCTTTAAGGTGACATGTATTTATTTAGCCTGACGAGTTACTCCCTTGGTTTGAATTGTAAATTATTTAAAAAATAGCATGTAAGAGGGCCTTAGACTAGAAATGTTTAGCTTAAATGTAGTTCTGTTTATAAGTATGCATAAGGGTGTAATTATCTGTCTTATTTGAACTGCTGTATCAGTGAAGTGAGGTGAGTCAGTGAAGTTATGGTTTTACAGTGCAGTGAATAGTTCCGATCAGTGATAATTTATAGCGTCAATGAAATGTGTTCTATAGTGTCAGTGAAATGTGTTATAGAGTGTCAGTGAAATGTGCCCTAAAGTGTCAGTGAAATGCGTCATAGTGCCACTACAGTGAGTGAGATGAAAGTAAAGTGAAAGACTATTGAAACTTATGTAGGGCCTATACATATGTAATTATTGTGTTAAATTGTATTGTGTATTCTTATTGTATTGTGTATAGGCTATAATTGTATTGTGTATTGTATAATTGTATTGTGTATTGTAATTTTATTGTGTATTGTTTATATTGTGTATACCACTGCCGCTGGGTGCTTGCCCACTTGCAGTGTAAATACATACATATTGTACATATATACATACATACATACATACATACATACACACATACATACATACCTACATACATACATACATACATACATACATACATACATACATACATACATACATACATACATACATACATACATACATATATACATACATACATACATAATTGTGTTACAGAAATGGAAGTAAATTTCATACATTTTTTAACAAGTGCCTTCATAAGTACCAATATGCATTATTAGCTGTCTAATATGCAATGATATCCACACATTAGTCAACACTGACACTAAAGATAGAAGAAAACAACATTCAGAAGGTTGGCTTTCACACCATAGCAGAATCATCTCAAAACAATGATAAATAAAATTGGCTCTAGAGAAATGGACTAAGAAAAGAAGGAAAGAAAATTAAAAATGTGCACAGCAAAAGAAAACAAATACAGACAACCCGAAAGGTAAGGCCTTTCGAAGAAATTTCAAGAAAGATTTTCCATCCAGTGAAGAGAGAATGAGCCCAAAATCCACAAACTGTGCACCTGTATCACATTTCATTTTCTCTTCTAAACTCACTGCATATTAAACTTTTTTCCTGTCACATTCAATGTAATCGTTTTTGCCATCATCACAAAAATATTCTCACCAAAATATTCGATGTATAATTTGTTATATTATAGTAACAGTTATTATTCCGAACTAAATATTTCTGATGATAAAGTGTATGATGATATATTGAAGAAAATATTGAGAATTATCAGGTATGGATTTTGAGTAATTTATTATTTGCCATATTTTGCTATAACTACTTAAAATGAAATACTCTTTTCGAGTAAAATTGTTATATTTTGTGTGCATAACTTCCAAATGGATTGTTAAGTAGATATTGGTTGTGAACAAAATTCACACATAGTTCAAATGAAAAAAAAAATCTTACTACAGATGGAGGAATGGACGAATTGTTTGCCAAAATTATATTGTAATTATGCAGAAATTTCCATAAAAATTTCGAAGTAGATTTCTGCAATACTTTGTCTTCTTATAATGGGAAAGTAAATGGAATAAATAACTCTCTATTTATTGCTGGAACTAATGTTCAGCTACATAGTAAACTTATGACTTTTTTGCAATGAATTTCACTATGAAACTCCAAAACAAAGCGACTTCGTCCTCAGACTTGCTATTCCTAGTCACATGAGCTTGCTCCAGATGTATTCTATGTTTTATTTCTTGTTATCGACTGGACATGCTTCATGAAGAGCGAAACACGTACAGTGCTCAGTAAGAAAATCTCAAGTGCATGGAAACCAGTGTACTCCAGTTTTTCTCTTTAAGGTCACAAGAGTTTAACTGCTTACAAATCCTCAGATTAATAAATTACTTTTGACATGTTTATTACAATATTATCAAATGACCAGCATCACATGTTTATTATCTCATTATATACTGAAGTCAAATATGATAGATCTCTATGTGGAAAGAGTGCTGATTTCATTAGTTTGTTCAATGTAATTTTAATTACATATCTACGTTAAGACAGATTACAACTCAAGCTGATCTGGGTTCGATTCTCGCCATAGAGGTTAGGGTTGCCAGGTGTCCCGTATTTGAGACTGTAAAAGCTTGTCCCTTATTGGTCCCATATTTATGGATTAGTAAAAGAATGAATTTTTTACATCAGTGCTGTAACTTACCTACTTACAAAAATCATATACTGTAACAATGTTTCGAAACATCTGAATCTACTAAATGTAACATGTGTTGAATTTTCAAAATTTGAACAAATTCTCTGAAATTCACAGATGTTTGTCTAGATTCCTATATAGAAAGTTTTATAAAGAATTTTCAAAATTTAAGGAAGATATAATACAATGAAAGTGTAAATACAAAATGTGTCAATTTCTTTATCGAAGTCAATTTAAGTGAAGTCCCACACATGTTAATGCTTGTATCCTACTGCCTATCTATTCCAGATTCCAATGCCTTGTGTGGAAAGAGTATTTCTGTTATGAAAAATAAGTAGAGGAACAAATAATCTACAGATCTCACAAAAAGTGAGGTCCAAGGTACTTTAGATTTTAATCATAGCTGTCGTTAAATGTTTGAAGCAATTAAGATAGATTAAATCTTGTCAGTTAATGCTAAAAAAGAAACAAAATATCAATGACTATTACAATAAACTTTGTACTATACAGTAATGCGATAAATTCAGGTTATAAAAATATATACTTTTCACTAGAAATCAGTAGTTTTATTGGATAATTTAGTAGCATAAAACTATATCAATTATTGTTTTTGTTTTATTTTTAAATCTAAATCTCAGGTAATAAAATTACAATAAAATAAGCTGCTAATTAATAATCCAGTGTGAGTGTTTTCAGATAGGTACAAAACTATAGCAATAATATGGTATGCTGTGCATATGGGATTCTCTCAAATTATGTGTACTTTTCTTGCGATAAATACCACACCTCAAGACTCGACCTCATCCTGTTCCTTACTGGCATTTTGAAAACCTGGTAACCCTAATAGGGGGGATCTCCCTCCCTTAACAACTTGAGATGTGTTCCTCATCCTATATTCACATTGTGCTACTAAAATAGTGGCCTTTCGCCATGCTCACCACATGACCATGACATTGTTAAGTTGGATGGCTGGTGTTGATTCATAATTCATACAAAGTATGAACGGAAAAGTCACGAAACTCAGTTATTAATTCGTATGATCTATTATATAATATTGTAACAAGCCTGGTAAATCTACATCGGGTGGATAAGCAGAAAATCGGCTGGAATTTGAATGGAAAAAATGAGTTTATTACTCACTTCACTCTGTCACCCTATAAGTTACACTACCAGCCAATCCCCAGTCCTATTCAATTGATGATGAAATGCCGTTTCTTCTACCACGCAGACTGAGACGACATGATGCGATTTGAAAAGCGAGTTTTGAGCATAATACACACGTCACTTAATGGCCTCAAGACAGTCTTAGGGTGGCCCGAAGGCTCCCTGATCCATACAGAAATCTGTTTACACACGTTGCTTTAGATCTTTTGAAATATCCTGTTTTTATTTATGTTACAGAAATATTAGATAGGTATATAGAATAATAAAAGCTCTTCCAAGAATCTCATGGAGAGGGTGCACAGAAGTAATTTTGCACTATGACCAGTGCTGTCATGGAGGCCATACAGGATCATACATTGTATGGAAACCTAGAATCTTTTAATGAACCATATGGAGAAGGGAAAATTTTGCCTATATGGAGTGTATGAGTGCTTAAGTTTTGTACATGGAGATCTGTACTGATCTTATATTATCATCTCTTGCAGTTCCTAATATATCTTCTTTGATGTTCATAAACATAAACAGCCACCTCTACAGTGCTGAAATCCAGAATCATATATAAAAAATGGCATTTTTCTAGAAAATCTACACCAAATGGGACAGTTATTTTTTATTTTTTGCTTCACTAGTTTCTGTGTGATATATATTGTGATAAATGTATTATTTTAGTTTGCAGTCACAAATACTTTCAACATACAAATCGTTTGATACTTACCTGTTTATTCTAATGCACTGTTGTAGTGTAACATTTCCTACTACTTATTACTAATTATTGTCGGACCATCGGATCTGTGCCCCGGTAAGATATGCGAACTGAACCCTAATTCCTTCTCAGCCTCGGTAATTCATTTCTCTCCCTGCATTCCTATCTCTCTCTTTTCTATCTCTCTCCCTTTCTCTTCCCCACTATTCACAATTTTGAGCCTTCCTGCGGGACAGTTTATTTGCACTTGCAGTCCAGTGTTGTCAACTCATCATGAATATTATAGCACGGAGTGGTGAAAAAAATATTATTAAGCAAGTAATAGCATTTTGCGATGAAGAGAAACAAACAGGTCAATATCTCTTTCCTATAAATAAGGCAACTATAAAAGCAGCTGCGATCACTGGTGAGGATTATTTTATTTCAATTGATTACGTATTAAAATTATTTACTTAACTAATACTAATACAATACAATAGCGCCTAATAAAGAAAATCAGGACAGAGGGAGTCTGTGCAGGAGATGAAAAGTTAGAATCACCAGGGAAGAACAGACCAAGGGAACCTTTAATTCTTGTAGATCAGGGCTGGGCACATTACGTGACTCTGAAAAATGAGCGCTGTGTACTTTAAAGAGCTCATCTTCCGAGCGCTGTGACGTAAGCATACTGTACGTCATTCAGTGTCGGTGCAGTGGTGACTCTGCAGTATGAGACGAACTTTAAAGACGGAGCTTCCGCTCATACACTAAAGCGGCCCGCTACTCGAAATTCTTTTAATGTATCATGGAAGGAGGAGTTCTTTTTGGTAGAGAGAAGTGGATTAGCAAAGTGTTTAATGTGGCATAAAACACTCCAACTGATTAAGAAGTTCAATATCCAACGGCATTATTCTTTACAATATGCTACTGAATATGACAAACATGTTGGTAATGAACGCCATAAATTAATACAACTTAAAGAAAATGTTTCTCAGATACATTATATTAGAGTATCTATTTGATATTTACATTGCATTATAAGTTATTATACATTTAGTAATATATAATTTTTAATTATACAAGTATTATGATATATCATAGTATAGTATATTACAGTTCATGATATATCATATATCATATTATATATCATGAACTGTAATATACTATACTATGATATATCATAATACTTGTATAATTTAAAATTATATGTTACTAAATGTACTATAATAACCTATAATGCAATATAAATATCGACTAGATACACTAATATAATGTACCTGAGAAACATGTTTTTAAGTTGTATTAATTTATGGTCATATATCATATCATATCATATCATATCATATCATATCATATCATATCATATCATATCATATCATATCATATCATATCATATCATATCATATCATATCATATCATATCATATCATATCATATCATATCATATCATATCATATCATATCATATCATATCATATCATATATCATATCATATATCATATCATATATCATATCATATCATATCATATCATATCATATCATATCATATCATATATCATATCATATCATATCATATCATATCATATCATATCATATCATATCATATATCATATATCATATCATATATCATATATCATATCATATATTATATTATATTATATTATATTATATTATATTATATTATATTATATTATATTATATTATATGTTATGTATTAACAGGATGGCAATAATTCACTTAGTGAATCGGCTATGAGAATTAGCTACAAAATTTGCCACGAAATTGCAAAGGAATTGAAAACATTCAACGAAGGTGAATTCATCAAGCGATGTTTAATTATATTGGCAGATGAACTCTGTCCACAGCAAGTAAGGGAAGTGGAAGCCATACACCTGTCTCGTAGAACCGTGGTGAGGAGGTTGCAGTCTATGTGTATGGGTTATGTAAATAAGCCTAATGATTTGTGTGTGTGCATAGAGCGAAGTTTATTTCATTAAATTAATAAGAGTGTTATGAAGTCTGTACTGTACAATGGATTGATGTAATATCCTTATAAGCTATTATGTACTGACAGACTGAATGACTAGAACAACCGTGGCTCTTGTTATATTAATGCAGGGAAGGTAGCTGTAATACGAGTCCGCCACTGCGTGAGCATTCTGCTCTGGCTTGGAATTGAAGTGCCTTATGGAGCGAGAGCAGCTCTGGCCGGCTAGACTGAGCCGCTCTCATGCCCGGCCCTGTTGTAGATCATATGAACCAATGTATATTTTAAGAAAAAAGATACAAGAATTTTATACCTTGCAAAAAGAAGTTCCGACATTGAAGAAATTACTGAAGGTTGCGAGAGAAGCAATAATTTCCAAGGTTGGAGAGAAACGCTACGGAAAGTGATTCGAGACATGGGATTCAGGTTTAAAAAATGTAGAAATACAAGATGTATTTTGTTTGAAAAAAATGATATTGTAGCATGGAGGACCAGTTATTTATGACAACGTTTGACGGAAGTTTGGCAACATCTCTATTCGGCAAGGTTCGTGGTCTGCTGTTTGACGTGGTGGGAGGAAAGCGGGTGGAATGGAATGAGTACAGGCATTAACTTTTTCAAGAACGACGACAGCGCTGAAGGGGCACAGAACTGATGGTCCGACTATACCAACATAACATTTGAGAGGTCCAGGACATATAGGGAAATGGCCTATTTCAACATATTGTGTCCTGAACCTCTCAAGTGTAATATTTGTAACAAGTTGAGGGGACTGCAATATTGCATTAGAATAGGTCTATATCATACAGGTAAGTATCAAACGATTTTTATGTTGAAAGTATTTGTGGCTGCAGATTAAAACTACTTCTTTATCACTGTATACATCTAACAGAAGCCAATGAAGCAATGGAAATGTTCAAGGGATAAAATAAGGGGGGGGGGGGGGGCGGACGTATGGCCAAGAAAAAAATTACCATGACAGCATTGGCAGTGTTGTCATGGAGGCCATACAGGGCCATAAATCGTATGAGAAACTAAGAAACTACAATTATTTTTTAAATTAATAGTATGGAGAAAAGAAAATTTTGTCTGTATGGAGCCATATGGCACATGGGTACCTAAGTTTTGTACACAGAGATCTGAACAGACCTTAGATCATCTCTTGCTGTTCCTAATGTATTTTGTTTGATGTTCATAAACAAAAATTGTCCACCTCTGCAGCACTGGAATCCAGTTATTATATAAAATAACGGTTGAAAAACAAGAAGTGCCGCAAATACACACTCCACGATTCATCGAGACAAGTGTGCATCTACAGTGGTACTACATGGTGTATTTTTTATATCAAACTTGTTGTATAATTAAAATGTAAAGCAAAACAATTTCTTTACTTTTTCTTTAATATTAATAAAATCATTAAATGACAGTCAGAGAGATAGCCTAGAGAGAGAGCAGAGTAAAATATATTTCAAGGGAAAAAACAAGGGTTGGGATGTATGACTAAGAAAAAAATTACCATGACAGCACTGGTTTCACGAGATACCGAAAGGCATATACACAGATAAATCAACATACTTATGAACCAAAAAGACTATTATCCTTAAAATTTATGACTGGTTCATAACCAATAAACTAGACTTAGCATTAAACATGAATAAAACTTACATAATTAAATTTAATATCAGTTCAAATTTAATCTCTCAAACATTAGACACACTAATAATATACCCCTGCCGGAAACATTAGCTAATTTTCTTGTAGGTATGGAAAATTCTACTATAGCGGTTACCTATGTTCTGCTTCTGGAATGATGGGTTCAATGAATGGATGGTATGTTTTGTGTCATCAGGAATAGCCAGCACCCTACACAGCACTGGTTATTAAAATAAAATTATACAGTTTGCTAATAATGTGTGGAGCCAGAAATCTTGGCCTGAAGTATTTTTCTGAAGCAAAGCCTTTCGTTTCCATAGTAACCATAGTTTGCTACGTAATACTGTTGTATTGTTTACACATTTTTGTTTTGAAGATCGTATATCTGATACAGACTATAGGAGTATAAGTTTCACATCTGTTAATAAAAAAACTAATTCAACTGTTAGGCCTACTATCTCATATTTTCATCTTACATGTTGATATGTGATGAATAGGGGCTGCATTATTGATATTGTAGGTGTATGTACTAATGTTTCGATTGGAAATCATATTAATTATAGAATGAGTAGTATACATATTATTATTGTTTCATCCAATGCCGGGTACAGTACTAGACTTTGGTAAGTGTCCCCATCTATGAATGATGCACCAAAGCTTGCCGTCACAATCATTGTCTCAGTTCACCATGAGAGGCGAACTACTTAGCTCTTCATGACGATTGTGATTTTTAGTGGGTTATTTTACAACGCTTTAATAATTGCTGTGGTTATTTATCGTTTGAATGATATGAAGGTGATAATGCCAGCAAAATGAGTCCAGCGTCCAGTGCCGAAAGTTACACGCATTTGTTCTTAATGTGTTGAGGAAAAAACTCAGAAAAAACTTCAACGAGGTAACTTGTCCCAACCATAATTTGAACCCGGGCCTGCTCGTTTCATGGTCAGACATGATAATCACTACTCCACAGCAATGGACACGACTGATGATGAAGAAAGCAACCAGACCAGATAGAATTTGTAATGAAAATCTCAAGGAAACAACGGATCAATTGACTTTCTTCTGGATTGATCTACTGAACACAGCAATAAATTTGAATGAGTATAATATGAAATTTTGTGTTTTTATATAATTGAATGAGAGGAAACACGCATTAACATACAAGGCGTTTGCGAGTATTTATCTCTGGCTATCAGGGATGTATGCAAGGGGGTTATCACGTTTGAACCTCCACCCTTGAACTTAAAAAAATATGTACCAATATTTAGATTTGAATATTTTTTATCCATAATCGTTTACCCTTCTCTAATTGTTCACTGTTTACTCTGTTTACTTACTTACAAATGGTTTTTAAGGAGCCTGAAGGTTCACTGCCACCCTTACATAAGCCAGCCATCGGTCCCTATTCTGTACAAGATTAATCCACTCTCTATCATCATATTTCATATTGTGTCGGCTTCATTTTATTATGAGATCGATACTAAACCGTAGGTCTCTCTGTAATAAAGATAGCATTGTTATAATTTGAACATGCCGCAGCACCAAGCACAGAGATTATATTGAAGAAGTCCACACCTGTGGAGTAACAGTCAGCGCGTCTGGCTGCGAAACCAGGTGGCCTGGGTTCGATTCCAAGTCGGGGCAAGTTACCTGGTTGAGGTTTTTTCCGGGGTTTTCCCTCAACCCAATATGAGTAAATGCTGGGTAACTTTCGGTGCTGGACCCTGGACTCATTTCACCGGCATTATCACCTTCATATCATTCAGACGCTAAATAACCGAAGATGTTGATAGGAGGACTATGTCTTATGTCTTATGTAAATGTAGATTTTATTACCCTAACAGTGATTTCGTTTATTTTTATTGCGTACTTGCTCTTCTCACGTAAATTTACATGATAAGTTAAAATTTCATTTATTGTCTCCACTTTGCGATGTGTCCCGATTTTGGGACGTGAAATTCTGGTCATCTTAATTAACATACATTACAGTTCTTCTGAAATTGCTGCAATTTCCCTTCTTATATTGCCTTTCAGTTCTTCCAACGTATGCGGGTTATTCTGATAACTTTATTTTTTAAGTTCCCCTGTAAATAGAAATCGCATATGGTAACATCTGGGGATCACACTGCCCATATTCCCTTACCGATAACCCTATCTTAAAAAATTTTCGCAATTGATGCTAACAAGAGATCAGCTGTACGATATGTGCTGTAGCAGAATCTTGAAAAAATGCCTGTGTACATTCAATATCAGACAATTCTTCTAGAAGTGGTGTGATTATGTTACCCTTATACCTCTGCACATTCACAATACAAAAAATAATATAGGTTCTATAATTCTGTGAGCATTCACTGCGCACCATACACTAATTTTTTGGTCATTCAATGGCATTTTGTGTGTAAGATCTGGTTTTCCTACATTCTATGCAAATAAAATCATGCTTATTTCGTGAAAAAAATAAATGTGGATCAATAGAGCCATTATTAACATTATCCAACACCCAACTGCAGAAATTTACGTACTCACATTATCATGTGACTGCAATACCTGAAAAATTAAAGTGGTGCATGGCTATTTTTATTAGACATGTTAATTTCGAGATTTTACAGTAGATGTTCTTGTAATACCATAACTTATGCGATTTTTTATTTTTGGGAGAACCTTAAAAAATAAATAATATAATAAAGTGTACTGGAATAACCGGTATAAGTTGGAAGAACTAAAAGACAATAAGAAGGGAAATTTCAGCAATTTCAGAAGAAGAATTAATGCGTGTTAATACAAATTTTCTTAACAGGTGTGAGAGACGTGTGGTGGCACTTTGACATCGTTTCCAACATCTTCTATGACAAAGGTACTGGTAAGCGGTTATTGTAATGTTCATGAGCAATCTATGCACTTGACTTAAGTGGCTGGAAAACAGCGTGCTTCCAGCTGCCACGTGTGGCAGTACACTCATAAATGAACGTCTACATATTTGAAAACTCTGTACCTATATAATTTATTACTTAAAAATACATATGTGATTAAAATGTGAAATTTGTCATTTATGGGCTTGAATTGAAAGCAATTTCTATGACCTAAATTAAAAAAAATAAAATCATCATCATCATCCTATAGCTCTACGGCCCTTTAAGTTTAGCCTCGGCTTCCTTTGTGATAGATGCCCATATGTCTCGATCCAAAGCCTTGTTTCTCCAGCTTCTTACTCCCAGCTGTCTCAAATCATTTTCCATATCATCACTCCATCTAAGCCTGAGTCTTCCTCTCTTTCTACTGCCTCCCATCTTTCTTTCTAAAATCTTCTTCACCACTCTATCGTGGCTCATTCTTCGTACATGTCCCATCCATCTCAATCTTCTCGATCTTATGATCTTATTGTTGCCACAATTTCTGGTGTATTATATTTGTTCATAATTTCAGAGTTTGTTCGAATTCTCCATATGCCATTTTCTATATTGGACCGTAAATTCTTCGAAGTATTTTCTTTTTCCAAGTCATCAGTTGCTTTTTTGACTTGTCTGTTAAAGTCCATGACTCTGATCCATATGTTACAATAGGTTTTACATTTGTTTCATATAATCTTTCTTTTAACCTCTGTGACAAATATCTTTTCCTAAAGAGATCTACCAGTGCTTTATAGCATTTATTTCCTTGATTAATTCTTGCTTTAATCTCTATCTCGATCTCATTTTGTTCTGTTATTAGTGTGCCCAGATATTTAAAACTCTCAACCCTTTCATATGTTTGACCTTCTAGCTCTACTTCTTTCACTTGTGGACTACCTTTCCTATTAACCATATTTTTTTTTAAATAAAATCATGCAAAGCAAATTTTATAACTTCCATTTTGTGAACACTACCCTCGACATACTGTCTTATCATGCCTTCTAAAAGATGCTGCCCTCTTATTGCCACTTTTGTGTGCGATTCTTAACCTCATTCCTACTGGACATTTAAATAAATATAGCTGTCAGTTTGAAATTGAATCAAACTATCCATAAAACCATTTGAATGTGTACGACAAAAACTGCTGTTAAACCTTGAACCAAATTACTCTCATGCATTTGTGATATTTTCTGTTGTGGAATCACCTTTGGCCAACATAGCTGGTGGGAACGCTGATCCTTTGTCTACATTTATAGATCTCAATCAAACGCTGAGATATTGGGATTTTCAAATTGGTCACTTCCTAAGTTCATAGCGTAGCATTCACCATCGTTTACTAGTTTCAAATATATAGTTCAAACCTATGTCGCAACTACTGCCCTATTTCACTGTTCCAGTTATATTGCTGACTTTCAGAATCTGGCTATAGAGTAGGCCTACCACTCATGAGTTAGGTGAAGTCTGCAGCCAAATAATACAATTTCGGCCAAGAAACAGGACGGTAAACTGGGTTAACATTTCAAAGTCCACTACCACGATTTTAGGATAAAAAGTAACATTGGGGTTCAAGTACTAGCACGCTGGTTTTCCATCCAGAGGGGTTCAATCCTCGGCAAAGTAGGAATGAAATTTGTGGTGGACAAAGCAGACATTGCAGAGGGTTTTTCTCGGGGTACTCCCCTTTCCCTCTATCATTCAGTGGCGTATACTGGTTAAAGGGTTTGGGCTACCGCTGACCCTATTATTACACAAAATATATCTAACAATTACTTTAATTTTAATTACTATGATAAAACTAATAATACAAAATTATTACATTATGTTATATTATAAACTTTTTCTTTTGTAATTTCCTTGGAAGCCCGCAAAATACGCCCCTGCTATCATTCCACCAACACTCTCCACCTTCCCCTCATTTCATCTATCATCTAGAATAGTAAAAATAGGCTGGGGTGAAATCTAGGGGTAATACGGGTTTCCGATACTGATATAGGAAGGCCTTGGGATCCGGACCCCTGGGGCTGATCAGGCTACTCGTATGCGGACGGACCTGGCTCTAGCAGGAGCTGAGGCAGGATGGCACAACTGTCAGCGTCGGATTCATGAATGCCACCCAGGCCACCTGTCGGACTTGGATAATCATCGCGCACATTGGGCCAAAACGTGCCTAAATGTACGAGCCCGTCGTGGTCCAGTCCTCGTAAAGCCAGCCAGCCAACATTGAGACACGTACATTAAGCATGTAGTTCTTAATGTAGGCGAAAGGTTCAGGATAAGTGGCTTGTCTCTTATAGGACAGTAAACAAACTGTTAGTGGAATGTAATGCATACTGAGAATATACGTGAATGATGAAAAAAGTTGTAGCCAAAATTTCACGCTATATGTAATACATGCTTGGGGATTTATGCGTTAGCTTGAGCGATCTTCAGATAGCGGTCTTCTTAAACTATCGCAATTGTGTTCATTGTGAATATAAGAATCGATCAGTGGCGTGCAATGTGTAGCCCATTCACAATGTAAATTAAACATAACGTAAGCGTTAACTTAAGAATGTAAACGTTTCGATAAAATCACATCATTCAGGATGGGGGCATAAACATAACCGCAAAGATACTTGGTAACCATAGAAACATAACAACGACGCCATTTCCTCATATTCTGTCGTATATGAAAGTTTGGAGTTCGCAAACTTTCATGTTAACTTCTAACGGCAATGTTAATGTCAATGTTTATGTGAATGATCCCATTTGGCCGCAAACTTATGTGTTTATGTTACGGTTACGTTTAATTTTCATTGTGAATGGGTACATTTACATTTGTTGTAAACAAAAAATAAAAGTAGTACTGTAGCCTAAGTCTTGTTTATGTAGACATATGTAGGCGAATCACATCTTGCACTCACTGTGAATGGTACGTCACTGAACCCCTGCGTTTATCGTTCCCATCCACCTGGTTTCTCTGTGAGCGCTGATCTAATACCTAAATGCAGCGTTGGCGAAAATGTAATCGTGCGTCGAGCCACTGTGTAACCTGCAACGTGCATAGCACCTATGGAGGGAGGCGGACACCCGAAGGGGAAGTGAAGCAACTGTCTGACTTATTAACGGATTTTCATTTTCCTTACGTCAAGCACTTAAATATAAATTTAGACAGTACAAGGTTACAAACTAATGTTTAGTACGTGTAACGAAGAAAGAAATGAACAATAAATTAACAATATCACAACCTAAAATTAACTGTCTTCAGAATGTCTCTGCGACAAAGTTTCAAAATCAGGAATTATGTCACTTACTGCCAGTCGTAGTTGATCAAGAAGGTATTTGTCTGTCAGTCGTGATCTAAATTTGGTTTTTACTATTTAAATTGTTGAAAATAATTTTTCACAAACGTAAGTTGTAGCGAACATGGCTTCAACAGAGCAAGCGAAAGAACGAAGCTTCGGATATTTATTTTTTGCCAAAGATTTGAAAGTTCAAAATTTGTCAAGTCCTTGCATCTAGCTTTCATTTAACATCACATTGTAAATCTGAGAGTTCAAATTGAAGAGCTAACCACATTATTCGTACATCTGCTGAAAAAGGGTCGACGTACAGAGATGATTGATGATGATGATGATGTGATGATGATGATGATGATGATGATGATGATGATGATGATGATAAGAACAACAATAACACTTAACCTTTCAATGTTTCATCAGTAACATGTAGTATAATGCCGTTTTATGTTATACAACCGTTTTCCTCGTAATACTTGTGAACAAATCATACATTTAATATTCTCATCATATTGACAGCAAAAAAAAAAAAAAAAAAATGCGTCCTCCCATCCTACTTGGAAATTTCGTACATTGTTTCGAGAGAGACATATGCCACTCGCAGGTCAGAGACAAATATAAATGGAACGGAGTTTGACTCCAGTGAGTGAGAAGGTGCGGGTTGGCGGAGGTTAGAAGCAAGCGAAATGCACAGCTATCACTGCGAGCCACAATGTCTCGCGAGTCACGTTCTCGCCACGGCTGCCTAAATGTATAGTGCATATATTTTTTGTATACCCATTCAAAAATGTTATGTTTCAACACACAGAAAATACAAGAATTCCTGATTTTTTATCAGCATCTGATAAAAAAACTTTCTCCTTTTACGGACTTTAATCCCATATTTTGCAATTTACTTACTTCGTCCTCACAGATCCATGGCAGTACTGGCGATTTCTTTCTTCTTTCGTTGCATATACAGTATTCTTCCGTACACGAGCGATGTCACTCACAGTTAATGTATCTACACTCGCACCACTTTCCCGAATAACTGTCTGAATTACATTTTGATGTACGTTGCGATATACAGTACCTCCTGCCTTTATTTTTGCAGTTGTACCCACAAGTTTCCTCTGCATTTCTTTATCATTGCGTTCATGGCAATTCTACATATCACTACGCAAAATTACATTGTTCTCGGGAAGCCTAAATACACTTTAGTATTGCAAGTTTTCACTGTACTGCATTTTCCAACCGTATCACAACTTTTTTATTCCTTTTTCACAGAATAATAATTTAACCATCTATGATTAAAAGCCCTCTCCCTTTTTCAGATACTTAAAGCTTCACTTCCATGACGACAGTGACAAGGAGATTAATAATAAAAACAAGAATGTATAAACAACGGATCATGTCAGCTGAATGAGCTAGGGTAGTGAACCAAGTTAGGGGAGGGATGTTCCCCCTCCCTTACATCTACAGGCGCCCGCTGTGCTTGTTAACTCCGAATGTGAAGAACAGGAGTTCACGTAACTTCAAAGTTATACAGGGGAGATGTCCCGATGTGAAAGTAATGCTGAGAAATAATCATTAATATAATGTGTCAAACAATTCTCTCTAAAGTGGTAGACATAATAATAATAATAATAATAATAATAATAATAATAATAATTATTATTATTATTATTATTATTATTATTATTATTATTATTATTTACGAAACGGGGTAAGAGACTTATAGTTTCTAATAATCGTTTAGAAACTGCTACAAAAGTTCGCCGATTAGGTAACCTTCTTTGAGGAAAACGTTGACGGTACATAATAATAATAATAATAATAATAATAATAATAATAATAATAATAATAATAATATTATTATTATTATTATTATTATTATTATTTATTTATTTATTTATTTATTTAATCTGGAAGAGCTAAGGCCAGTAGGCCTTTTCTTCCGCTCAGCCAGACTCTAATATTGAATACGACAGCCTTAATATAAGACTAAGCCTTATACAGAGTGATTCATAAACAGTTGTTAAATAACCAACTAAAAAAATGAGACCGAGGATTCAGCATGAGATTACATCACATTCTAGTATATACAGTCACGAAGCTCAATACGTAGTAAATATGCAAACATTAAATAGTTGCTCACCACTAGGATCGCTAATATCGCCTCATTACAGGCAATGCAAAATAGAACCGTCACAGTCTATTGTTTCTAGCACCCTCAAAACTCAAGCTTCGTGACTGTATATAGTAGACTGCGATTACATACTATTCGCCTTAATTCTCCTTGGTATCTGATTGGCAGAACGCTGGCTTATGACGACCGTAAACACGAGTTCATATCTTGCCGATGGCGGAATTGGACGCATGGGAGGTGGCAGGTTTTGTGACAGTTTTTCTCCGGGGTTTCTCTCGTTTTCGCTCCTCATTCTGCTATCATCACTCTCCACAATTCTCCTTTCATTATCACTTCTGTCTCAAAAACATAGCACGACTTGTGTTTGGGTTGCGACAAATCGATCATCCGCAGTGGCAGTTGTTCCTCGCGGTTTATCGAAATATTGGTATATGAAAGAAGTGGTGAATTCTGCACGACTCATAGATTTGCATTTATGTGGTACCGGAACCCTCTAGGTTTGTTATTGCTTGAAGGGGAAATAATGTCTCTTATAGGAGATCTGTAAGGTAACATGTTGTTTACGTTACCATGGACGAGGAAAAAAAGGGCAGTGTACCTACCAGCCTATAAATTTATTTATGCTCGATCATGCCGAAATGTAGTAATTATACACCTGGTAGCAGACCTTTAATGCATGTCATTAAAGTACACCTACTCATTAAAGTTCAGGTCTTTCAGTCAATGACGACTCAGGTTACAACTGTTCAGCCAATGACAGGTCAGCTTTCTACCGTTATAAAACCGCAAGTATCGATTATTCTCGGATATGCAATCGAAAGAGAATTAGCGAAAAATCACGGAGGCTGGAAATCCAATACTGTCGCAGAAGGTTATGTTCTGTTACTATAATAATTAGCGTTAATTGTAAATAATATTCAAATAAATTCAATTTGTCATCTCGTTTTTCAATGTCTAATTTAATTTCAATGTTATATCTGTAGGTTCTTATGGCCTAGCAAGGTCAATGTGAACATCTTTTCCTCGGAAAAAATCAATACTTTCGCGTCTGCCAACATCTCACAACATACGGGACATTGGTCAAGATCAGATACAAAGAAAATTAATAATATCAAGTTAGAAATATGGTCGAGCATAAAAAGTCGTATGAAACTCGCCTATAATGGTAATTAAGAAGCTCGTATGAAAATTATGACGCAACTCGCTTCTTAATTACCTTCATTATAGGCTCGTTGCATAATGTATTATACGTTGATATTGAATTAAGAGTTCATTGGTAATGATAATATTAATTCAGAAATTATTTACATATTTATATTTTCCTTTATTATCAAAATTGATAATTAATATGCATTACAATAAAATAATTATGCTGTACTTCAAAACTGTAAAACTGTACATACTCCTTTATCCTCGTTCTTTTTTAAAAGCAGCATTCCCAATGCATTTTTATTACCGGATGGGCACTGTAATGACACAAATATAAATTACAGCAAAATCAAAACACACATTTAAATATCACATGGTAGCATCATTTTTATTCAGATTTTTTTATCCATGGCTACAGTCGACGGCAATTCGGAAGGCAGTAGTCTGCTAGCGTTTGCGTCGAGAGAGACAGATAGAGAAGGCAAGGCAGCGTACAACATTGCCACATCGTACTTCACGCGCACGTGCGATGCAAATAGTGCAGGAGAGAATTTAAATTATCAAAAACAATAATGACCTTAGCCGTTGATTACTGTAAGCATGACACCAAACAAACCCTCTTTCCTTCACTAACAATACTCTTTGCACGGTTCTCAATCCCACACCACATGCTTCTGCAGTCGTTTCTTGCATGTTGGCAACGTTGCAGCCAGCATCAAGATGGCCAGCAGCGTTCTGCTCGTCAACGTTTTTAAAATAATTATACATCTTAAACACTATTTTCCGCGCCTGCCTGTGCAATGCTTGTCTTTTTACAGCCTCTTCTTCCATTTATTTATCTTACACATACACAGTAAATGTTAGTTTTACTTATTCAATGTATTGAAACACTCACACGTGAACAAACGAACTCTGGAAATACTTGTTATAGACTGATTCTGATTGGTTCTACTATACAAGTTTGTGACGTCACATACTAGAAATGCTACGGCTCATGTAGCAGCTGACCGCCTTCCAAAATGCCGTCTAGTCTAGTATATAAACCAGTCTTCATTTCATCGTCCTTAGCAATCTAATCAATGGCTTTATTCACAGCACTGAATTAAAAGTACCGGTAGTGAATCAGAAACTTTTTCAATCACAACCAACCATTAGCAATCATAAAATCCATATATATTTATTTATAACTTCTTCGCAAACAACACATTACAAAGAAAAAGCGTACAATTTAAAATACATTTAGATACCAGGAATGGAATTTAGATACCCGCAATGGATAAATATTATATAGCATACGACAGTAAACAGATTTTATTCTCTACTATAGATTACTATACCACTTTGTAAATGCAGTTGTAATGCGCATGCGCTAATCTCCCCTCCCACAGCTCTTGTTCATGGCGAACGCTGAGTTCGTAGGGAGTACAGTTGCGCTAAAGTGAAGTGAAGTGTAGTATAAAATAGGTAAATGAATACCTACTAATAATAGTGCTGTGTGTTTAAGTTATAATCAGGGTATTGGCATGTCTTTACGTGAGAAATATTGTTTGATAATAAACTCATGGATGAATATTCCCCCGAAAAATGGATGAAATTATGTGAGCATGTGCGGAAAATAGAGGAAAAATATTTTGACTAGAAGTGTACGGTTGAGGTGAAAGTAAACTATGTAATCCAATGAGAGTCACGATAATAGCGGCCTAGTACCGCCAACTTTGGTTAAGACACAGATTCTGATTGGTGATCGACGTCGGGGAACGCACAGAGGGGAACACGCAGCGAGTGTGGGAGAAGGAAATGAGTTAATTTTTCCGCCATAGCTGCATTTTCTAAGTGGTCTAGCTAGCACACGAGAGTAAACAGATTTTAAGCATTTGTGGAATTGAACATTTTGTATGTAAATGCAGAACTTACCACACTGACATGCGGATCCAAAACAGAGTGCAGTTCTGAACTTGTTACTCAGTTGAACTTTGCAGGCTGCCCAACATTTCTGAAAATTACATGCTGCAGCTGTAGAGAGAGAAACGAGTAGTATTTTAACAAGTTGTAATTTTAATATCAGCGAAATCTACACATTTTCATTTATGACTGATTTCGAAAATGTGTACCAGTACCTTATATCAATATCAGCGTGCTTTTAAATATTCTCGGTATATTGAAAATGTGGTGACAGAATGGTGTATCATTTTAATTGAAGGTTGCATCTTTAACGAATAAAAAGGGTGACGGAAGACAGATTACCGAAAAAGATTTATGAATGGATTCCGACGGGAAGAAGAAAGAGAGGAAGACCGAACTTAACCTGGACAGAGGGAATAGTTAGAACATTGAGTGAGAGAGGCTTAGAGGAGGGAGATTGGGAGAATAGAGATGAGTGGCGAGTGGCTATAAATTCTTGAAATGGGTACAGGAAAATGTCAAAGACACTACAAACCTGTGAAATAAATAAGTAAATTTAAATTACTATTAAAATAGCATTATATTTAACATACTGTATATTTTAAATAGTATGTTGTTAATTTGCGAAACTAGTAGGCCTACTTCATTTTATTTCATTTAATTCTTAGTTTACTCTATTTTGTTATCAGGTTTATATTAAATAGAACATATTGTTTTCTAAACGTTTCATTTAAATATTGTTTCCTTCATAGTACAGTAGAGCGTCTCGTTTAGGCACAGTGAAAACGTACTGCCCGTGTCTCACGTTCTGAACCGAGAGCTCCCTAGTGCTTATAACCACGCCTCTTAGGTCTGCTCGGACCGGAACGGCAGTTGCAGCGTGTGGCACGGCAGCATATTACATGTGCTGAAAACATTATCCTATGCCATTGCAGGGGTCTTTACTGTTTATAATACTGGATACCCTAATAGTGGTTACCACTATCGCTATTATCTCTGATGGCGATGGCGATGGCGATGGCGATGGCGATGGCGATGTAAGTACACACTAGGCCACTCTTCGTTCAGTCTGGACAATTATTGCTGAATTGCCATAGAGCAGCATTTCTCAAAGTATGTTCCGGGGTTCCGTGAGCCATATATGATTTTAAATTTTATTTTATACTTTTTTTTAATTGGTTATTTAACGACATTGTATCAACTACTAGGTTATTTTGCATCGATGGGATTGATGGTAGCGAAATGGTATTTGGCGAGATGAGGTCGGGGATTCCCCAAAGATTACATGACATTCGCCTTACGGTTGGAGAAAACCTTGGGAAAAAATCGAACCAGGTAATCAGCCCAAGAGGCAATCGAACCCGCGCCCGAGCGCAACTCTGGATCGATAGGCAAGCGCCTTAGCCGACTGGGCTGCACCGGTGGCTATTTTATACTTAGTGGATACTATAAAAATATATAAATGTTACGAAAATATGAATCAATAATAACATGAAACAACTGATGATGATGATGATGATGATGATGATGATGATAATAATAATAATAATAATAATAATAATAATAATAATAATAATAATAATAATCCAAGAATATGAGTAATAATAATATTACAATAATATGCGTAATAACAATATGTTTAGGCCTAATAAACGTCTAAAACGGAAAATACCCATAATACTTATCACTTTCATCACTGCATTTTCTGCGTATGTGTCCACAAAAACAAAATACCGAAAAGACAAAATGCAGAATTATAGCATAAATGAGACTACAACTTTCCGCCATAAAACCAGATTGCAGGCTTAAAAAACAAATACATTCGTCCCACTGAACAGAATTATTGAGATACTAGCTCTCACTTGTCTGTTAACTATTAAATACTAATAAAATATTACAAGGATTACGCAATTACACTTTAGATTAAAAGGGGTTTCGCGGTGGAAAAACGTTTGAGAAACACTGCCACAGAGGAAAGAGTTTACGGATGTGTACACGTGACAACCGTACTCGCGATTAGGTCGATAATCTCAAGTAGAGACTGTAGTCTACCACTGGTATTAGTGTTTAGTTACAGGAATTGATGAGAAGGACATAATTTGTTTTTTGAGGGGACAGCCTATGCATTCGCTTGTCCATGGCTGATATTGCTCCATAGCTGACGAAAGGAACCCTGAAAAGGCCGATGTTTTGAACGTAGGGTAGTAGGCACATGCGGTACCCAGGACCGCCCACTCACCCCCTCTGCGTCTCGCCCCGCAAAGAAACAGTTCAGGAAGTGAGGCACGGGCAGTAAACAAAGTGCAGGTAACGTGTGGGGGGGGGGGGGGACGAGTCGTACGATAAACATGCGGGATGCACAAGGTTTCAGTTACAACATTTATGGCAGAGTATTAATTAAAATTATATTTTCCAAAAACACACAAAACAAAAGAAAACAAATTGCATAACGTTATCATATACACATTTTAACAAACAAGCAACTGGAACGTTGAAATAATTCAATACTGCAGTACTGTAATTATGTTTAGGAAATAGTGTTGTTTTATTTTATTTTTATTTTAGTAGGTTATGTTACGACGCTTTATCAACATCTTAGGTTATTTAGCGTCTGAATGAGACGAAGGTGATAATGCCGGTGAAATGAGTCCGTGGTCCAGCACCAAAAGTTATCCAGCATTTGCTCATATTGGGTTGAGGGAAAACCCCGGAAAAAACCTCAACCAGGTAACTTGTCCCGACCGGGATTCGAACCCGGACCACCTGATTTCACGGCCAGACGCGCTGACCGTTACGCCACATTCTACTCCTCTTGCCCATACGTTACCTGCACTTTGTTTACAATTTCACTGTGCCTAAACGACACGCTCTATTGTAATCTAATTAGTTTCAGGCAAGTCTATTTCTGTGACCTATGTTTTATATTACGTTACAAGTCTGGGAGTGAGGAACTGGAGGACTGTGGCTGGGGTTAGAGTGAAGTTGAGAGCTGTTGTGAGAGAAACCAAGGTCCACTTTGGACTGTAGTGCTATGATGATGATGATGATGTTTTATATTTACTGCGTTTATGTCGCTTCTTTTCCTTATTTTGTAATTTATGTAGATCTACAGTTACAAATGGTATGTGTTCTGATATTCTAATTATTAAGTATTATTATTATTATTATTATTATTATTATTATTATTATTACTATTATTATTATTATTATTATTATTATTATTATTATTATTATTATTATTAAACTTATTACAAAGTACCTTTGTAAATAGTATTGCCCTGTACAACTGTTATAGACAGAGCTAGGAAGTTCGTACCAAAGCAGTACATTTCAGCTGAGTACAGCGAGGAGTATAGATATCACCCGCGCCTCGCTCTGCTGCCGCTCGCTACAGATGATACACAGTACCGGTATGATTACAAACTACGCGTAGTGACATTCTGTGGAGGTGTGTAGAGTCGTGATTACTTTGAACAATATTGTTAATTTATACAGGGACATCATTTTATTTTTACTTCAAGTTTTATTGTACCTGAGTTTTTGAATGTCCTTCACTCCCACCCCTTCTACTAATGAAGTTTCAACTGTTTTCCAGACAGAATCAAGGCAGCTTATAGTAAACAGCACTGAGTTACTGAGTATAGTACGTTCCAGAAATATGTTCGCGTTTTCCAGTGACGAAAGAACTTTTAATATTGAATCATATTTTCGCACAGGTAGCCTACTGTCCGTTTGCCTACGTCACATCCCGATTTCCCCCACCTGTTTCTGCACGGCCCTCTGTAAAAGCAGGGCTGTCTTAGCTCTTTTCTGAAAACATTAATTTCTGTTAGGAATTGGACGTTTACGTAATATTATACAACTGTTTAAAATAACTTAAATAAAAGGGCCTCGTTAAGTAATTAACTGTCACGTGATTTCCCTCCTTTCTACGATCCTGCGGCATAACCACTTGGTCGGAGAGTAGCTAGCATGTCCGAGTAATTTTATCTATGCGGGTCGGGCAGAAGTGAAGATTGAATTTACATTACATAAGGTACTCTTTTATAGAGTAGGTACAGAATTATTTCAACATGAGTTACTAGTACGAAGGACGAAACTGGTAATTGGAATTAGATGCAATAGTCTATAGTGCGATAATATGCACAAAAGAACTGAACCCTGTAGGCTATCAAAATGAATGGCTACCATCTTCAAAAATGTGTTTAAATATCCATTTTATGATTATTTTTCAATTGAACTTCATTATTCTCTATATTGTACGCTTTGTGCTGTAGACAGTATAATATACACTACATAATGAACACGTTCGCATGGATAGCTCAGTTCGTGAGTAAAAACACTCATTCTTAATACAGTACTGCATTTTGATTAAATGAAAATCCTAATGAAAATTATCGAACTCAAAATCGCGATATTTCCTAGTTTACGTAAATGGATGAAGTACTTTTCTTCCCTTCTATACCCAATAAAGTGATGTGTTTGTGTTTTACGCCAGTATCATCGAACTCCAGTTGTGGAAGGGGGTAGCGAACGGGTTTTCCGGTTCTCTGAAGGTATAGCCAGGTTAATATTAAAAATGTTAGTAAAAATAAAATGATGTCCCTGTATTAATATTTTAGGTTTTGAACAAAGCGAGCTATTCTGTTATTATTGTATTGTTTACATAATGTGAATATTATGCATTCCAAAAAAGTAAACTCATCCGTTATTAAATAATTATGCAAACAGGAGTGTAAGTATATCACGTTTATTTTTTATTTTTTTTTTTGTTAAATGTTGACGTCTTGTGCATTCGGTTGCGTTACAGTCCAAGTTCAACATCGGAATTACGATACGAACTTCCTAGCTGCCATTACAATAGAAATGAACAATTTTCTTGAAAACAAATGGGTTTAATATTATGCCCCACATACGAGATACACTATTAAAAAGGTAAAGGTATCCCCGTAACATGCCATGAAGGCACTTGGGGGACATGGAGGTAGAGCCCCATACTTTCCATGACCTCGGCACTAGAATGAGGTGGTGTGGTCGGCACCACGCTCTGACCGCCTTTTACCCCCGGGAAAGACCCGGTACTCAATTTTATAGAAGGTTGAGTGAACCTTGGGGCCGTTCTGAAAGTTTGGCAACGAGAAAAAAATCCTGTCACCACCTGGGATCGAACCCCGGACCTTTCAATCCGTAGCCAGCTGCTCTACCAACTGAGCTACCCGGCCGCCACGAGATACACTATTAGATTTACAAAGTAGTTGTTCACTTGATGATACTAATAAACAGACTACTGTATCATATTTCAGATTTTTTCCAGTAACGTCTTGTGACGTAGAACGAATATTTCCAGAGTACAAATATTGTTTTTTTTTTCTTAACCTAAAAGGGATATTTATTTTGACTATTACACTCTTACTACGTCATACTACTTTTGACCAATAAAACGGTACGAAAGGATGTATTTCAACCAATCATGGCTGCTTATCGCACAATTTTATCGCGTCCCTAGCATTTGTTTAATTTTATCGCGTCCCTAGCATTTGTTTAATTTTATCGCGTCCCTAGCGTTTTTGTTTCTTTGTTTGCCAACATTTGAAACTGCGCTGGTCTGGACGTCAAAAATATATATAAAATTACAAACCACTCCAGTCGATGCACAGCAGTTTAAAATATGACTCGCATTGGCATTCAAGAACAAGAATTAATAAAAATCACTGATCATACCTATGCATCTTCTGAAATCCGATTTACAAATAAATGAAGAGCACCATTCGGAAATCCTGAATAAGTTGAATACACCATGTAGGCCTAAATCAACGAGTTCCACTTCTATTATGCACACGTCCAATATAACATCAATTGAACCACCAACCACATTCAAATTTGAAAATTGTACATTCAATAATTATTCCTTTTAAAATTATTCATTCGGAAATTCTGAATAAGTTGAATACACCAAGTAGGCCTAAATCAACGAGTTCCACTTCTATTACGCACACGTCCAATATAACATCAATTGAACCACCAACCACATTCAAATTTGAAAATTGTACATTCAATAATTATTCCTTTTAAAATTATTCATATTTATTTTTTATGTCATCGTCGTTAATTAAAACTTTTCTAACACTTGTGTATATTAGTTAGGTTATGTTATAGCTTTTGCTCTGAAAGGATAAAAAGAACTTCTGCTATATGATATTGTGGATAGTCACGTATCAGAGATTGTTTAATATTAAGATTTATTGAATAGTAATCATTACAGTGTCTGTATAAAGACACTACTGCCATCTAGCATGCATCTAGCGTAATATTTGTAATGTTGAGATGGTACAATAATACATTTGAAGACAGTTGTATTTTCGTAAGTCAATTAATATTTTATTGTATTGGAGTACTTCGTTACTTCTAATCTTTATATACTTTCTTCTAATCGTGTAATAGTCAATTAAATCCCACTCGAGTTTTGATTTTCTCTAGATAAATCAAAACGTCTAGTGAGATTACTGTTGATAAAATAAAAATGTTCATTGTTAATTGGTATAATGAGGCTAGAATCATAATTGTATACTTTGTAGCCTATGTTATTTTTTATATGTATGGGTAAATTAATTTAGATTGAGAGTTACGAATTGTTGTTTTTTATATTATTTTCTTGTTCTAAGGCTATGGAAGATTTGAGCACATGTTTGGTTACCACTCGGCTGTACATGTTAGTCGTTCTGCTTCACTGACACCGAGAGACGCTCTATTACTTTTCATTCGGTAGAGATATAGTCCAAGCTCACACAACTTAACAGTTTTGGTACCAACTTTCTAGCTCTAGTTATAGACCTAAGAATAATATTACGTTTCTAGAACCTGGAGACGATAATGCGATGTATTCCAACCAATTTAATGTTTACGTTTGTCCTTCAGGTGAACATTTATTTTTTTTCCTTGCTTGGCCTATATTGCTTCATCCAATTAACATCATGTGTGTATGAGGGGAAGGACTACCTTGCAGGCTGCTTTATAAACACTGTATTATTCTGTGTGTACTTAACTTCAAAGTAAATGTGCCTCAACTTCAAACTCTACTCATTACAAAACGAAATATTGTGTTATTCTAATCTATGCAGGGTTTATTCTACTGTACATTGCATATGAAGGGTTCAGAGCCATAGTGGGCCAAGTGCCATTTATTAAAAACGGAGAAAGCAAGGGTTAAAGTTAAGTGAATACCATAGTTTAATGAAGAATGACATATCATTTAGTTTTAATGTGTATATTTTATATTACTTCTTATATGTTTCCATTGAATTAAAGTAATAACTTAATTTTAACTCTTGTTTTCTACGGTTTTAGTAAATGGCGCTTGGCCCACTATGGTTCTGAACCCTTCATATAGGACTAACAATAGTCACAATTACATTTCAGTCATAAGTAAATGACTTACATTAGATATATTTCAGTTTAGATATTCCGCACAATGTGCAAATTTTGTATTTAGTCTAACTATAGGTTCTTCGTCTTAATACCTGAAATCTGCATTTGTTTACCTCTTACTGCTAAACAGAGTACACAGTTAGTTACATTGTATGTTTGGTGCGCAGATAGCGTCGCGTCCAAGGTAGCAAAATTTCCATCTGTAGTAATCAGTCTTTAGTAGCCTACTGTAGTACATAAAAACCTGTTATTACCTGTAGGATGTTGTGCAATGAATGTGCACAGCACGGCAGTGGTGATAAGGAGCAAAATTACAATTCTCATCGCAGCAGGTGCAGTGTGAATTCTTGCGGACTTATTTGATAGACCTGATAAGAATATCCTTTATATATTTTTTGTTGGGATGTATACAGGAAGTGCATCAGCACTGTGACAGGAAGGATATGACTAGATAGAATGGATCAATATGGGCTTGGAGACTTCTGAGAATTACAAATGTATAAAATTATTGTACTGCCCATAACATAACTTACTGTACAAAACACGAAATGGTTGATTATAGGAAGTGTGAAACAAATTAATGATCTATATATTATTTTAATGTACCGAAGTGCATATGATATTTCCATGCAGATATTCTGCGTCATCATACGATGAAAGAGTAATGGAACGGAGAAAAATTCTCTCCGGCGCCGGGATTTGAACCCGGGTTTTCAGCTCTACGTGCTGATGCTTTATCCACTAAGCCACACCGGATACAACCCCGGCGTCGGATAGAATCGTCTCAGATTAAGCTCCAACTCTTGGGTTCCCTCTAGTGGCCGCCCTCTGCACTACTTAATCTGAGACGATTCTATCCGACGCCGGGGTTGTATCCGGTGTGGCTTAGTGGATAAAGCATCAGCACGTAGAGCTGAAAACCCGGGTTCAAATCCCGGCGCCGGAGAGAATTTTTCTCCGTTCCATTACTCTTTCATCGTATGATGACGCAGAATATCTGCATGGAAATATCATATGTATTTCGGTACATTAAAATAATATATATGATATGCGTAAATCACTTCGTGATTTAAGACGGCGCTTATTCCGTCGGATCCCGGCCAACTAGTCACTCATAATAAGTGCACCTCAGCACATGTGTGGACTTCGGTCCTACGTTCATAGACACCTATGACGTAGTGCAGAGGGCGGCCATTAGAGGGAACCCAAGAGTTGGAGCTTAATCTGAGACGATTCTATCCGACGCCGGGGTTGTATCCGGTGTGGCTTAGTGGATAAAGCATCAGCACGTAGAGCTGAAAACCCGGGTTCAAATCCCGGCACCGGAGAGAATTTTTTCTCCGTTCCATTACTCTTTCATCGTAAAATTAATTATCACTGTTGCAACAGTATTTGATGATTGTTCATTCATTAGCGTGTTCGAATATGATTCACTACATTGTCTTCATTTTTAGTCTACTTGGAGTGACCTTCAATATAAATTCGAAATTTGTTTATTGAAACAGCCACTTAAGTTAGGTTAGGCCCGTAACACACTTGCAGAGTTTTCGCCAGCGAGAAATGTGTTGCGAGAAAATTAAAAAATTGATAACATTCATTCAAATGGATGTCCACACACTGGAAGAGATTCTCGGTCAAGGCAAAAACCTCGCGCGAGTTTCTCGTTGGAATCGGTAGCTCAGCGAATTTTCTTGACACATTTATCAAAGATGTTTGACATTTATACTCTTTATGACGATTGAATGTAGAAAAATATATCACAGGTAGCGATGAATTGTATTGTTTTCATTTGAAAATGAGGAAAGATGGCTGATAATTGCAGTCAGAAACTTATCGAACTTGTACGATGTCACCCGTAGGCCTATTTATATTTTACATGGGATGAAAACTATAAAAACACGAAACTTAAAGAAGAAATCTGGAGACAAATATCACATTATTGAAAATAAATAGGGCTATATTTTATTTTGATGAGATTTAATAGTATTGATTAAACATTTGAAATAATGTAAGTTATCTATATGTCTTAACAGTTTACGTAATGTTAATCAGAATATAGCAAAGAATTCTCTATCATATCATGAATGGCAAAATAAAATAAAAAAAAAACTGTGGTTCATTGAACCTGAAATAACGCCTAAACGTATCATCATTCAAATCGAAATCAGTGTCCAAAACTCGCCCTTATTTTCGTAAGATACAATGTGATTTTCAGATATTTCTGGCTTTAATTTTAGGCCTACTTTTTCTTTTCAGTAACAAAAT
Source organism: Periplaneta americana (assembly GCF_040183065.1). Taxonomy (NCBI): domain Eukaryota; kingdom Metazoa; phylum Arthropoda; class Insecta; order Blattodea; family Blattidae; genus Periplaneta; species Periplaneta americana. Next base: position 173,054,601 of record NC_091117.1, read on the forward strand.
ATGTTCATGTAACTCCATTTCTTCATCATCTGAATACTCAGATTCAACATAGCGTTCGTACGTAATTTGTAAAGTACGACAATATACTTACAGGTTATATATTTAAGTACGACAATATATGTAAATACATAACCTATAATATTTCCCCAAACGAGTCATTACTATAAACAGAAAAATGCTTTCTGCATGAAGGCAGTGCATAGATGATCATAGCGAGGTATGATCTGTGATAGCGAGAACTCGCTAAGTGTGTAGAGGAAGGCTCTTCACCTCTTTCTCGCAAACATTTCTGGCTAGCGAAAACTCTTCAAATGTGTTACGGGCCTTATGTTATGAAAACTGAATGCCGCTCACGGGTAGGCCTATTATATTCAGTAATTACAATGAGACATTTGTTTCCAAAACGACACAAGTACGAAACAAATGAATCGTTCAGAGTAGAAGTGGTGTAAGTCAAAATTGGGTAATGAGGTTTAAAGTAAAAATACTGTCAAATACAGCGCAAAGTAGCAATTAATATGTCCTTCGTGATATCCACTAACTATTAATAGTTTAAATAAATTGAATATTAATTGCTACTTTGCGCTGTATTTTACAGAATATTTACTTCAACCCTCATTACCCATTTTTGACTTACACCACTTCTGCTCTGAACGGCTCAAATATTGTAGCCTTATAAGATTACATTTCCTTATATGAAGAAAGTAGTTTAAGACGCGTGATTTTCACTTCCTTAGGCCTACTATTACTCATTGCGATTTCCTGATTTTAATAATCTAACCAGCAATACCAGAGACCATTTTGTTCAGAGGATGCAAAGAACGAAATCCACATTAGACCGAGAATCCGAGTTCAAATATTGGCGATGGCGGAGTTGTATCTGTGATAGACAAAGTCAAATTTGCAAAGGTTTTCTTGTGGTTCTACCGTTTCCCCCTTGTTATTCCACCAGATACTCTTCACAATTCTCCTTTCATTATCATCTCCGTCTCGAAAAATAGGGTCCACACCTGTGGAGTAACGGTTAGCCGGTCTGGCCGCGAAACCAAATACCTGAACTTGGAGCTTATGAGTTATGAGTGATGTGTGTTGGAAGAGTGAGCATCAGAATATGAGATGTTTCTGCTAATTCAATGGTGAAGACTTTTGTAGTTGCAATGTCCATCTAGACCAGGCCTGCACAAACGGCGTTCATTGAGCGCGGCCGCTTCTTCGGAGCGGGAAAGCCGTCCAAGCAGCTCGCCGGAAAGTTACGTCGGAATGACGTATGCCTGCTAAAGGTAGAGGATAGTCCACGCAGCTATCTGGTGTAGTGTGTATTATCAGTACCTATTTCACTTTGCCTATCTACGGCTATATAATGGAGGAATCTAAAAGACGGAAAAGTAATCATCCGGCAAATTCTTTCAATATTGCATGGGAAAATACTTATTTTTTCACAGCAGCTGGAGTCAATACTTATCTGCCACAAAGGTTTGAAAAAAAGAGGAAAACATAATATAATTCGTCATTACTAGTCCATATATAGAGATACGATTGTTTTGTTGGTGAAGATCACAGTAAAAAGGTTCAGGAGTTGAAAGTTGCATTATTACATAAGGTAGGGTAGTTAGAAACGTTAAAATTTATTAATCTTCAACAATTTAAATATCTCTCTTCAGGGAAAAGGCCAGCTCATTGTTGATATGTTGAATAAATTACGGGATTTCAGTCGTAAATTTGCACTTTTCGTAAGTCAGTTTCGAGAAGGTAATATGGCTCACTTTCGAACGATAGAAACTGCTATACTAAAAGCCAGGTTATGAACCGACTAAACCGGAAGCAACGTTCTGTTGCTCTCTTTCTGAGCTCTGTTGCCACATAGTGGCGCGAGATTCAAAGTGTGTTTAGCGTTTGTCACCGATATGTTTAAAATAACTACTGTCTATAGTTCTCGATAACATTATCAACAATATTAGTAATTAAAATTACTGTTTTTAAAAAAGCACGAGCTAATGACGCTGGTATGAAATGCGACTCGTAATGCACGTGGTACTGCAAATGGACTGGGAAGTTTGGCTAGACTGTCTCCTTGATTCCGTTGCCAGATTTTCGTTAGCAGACGACATTTTCACGTGAGGTCCAATGAAAAGCTCAGTTCTCCTTCCCCCCTCCGCCCCACCATACTCAACGTGTCATCGCTGCACATCGCTGCACCCCTCTAATCCGCACTTTCCTCTCGCCGTGCCAACTACTTCCTGTTTAGTCGGTTCATAACCTGGCTTTTAGTATAGAGATGAAGCCATGTTAAACGATTATCTGCAAATATGAAGTGAAATTCAAAATGAATTTAATTATAGATTCCAAGATCTTGTCTTAATCGGAAAGAAGTTCAAAGTCATCATAATAAATTCCTTCAACACTAGTTGAAACAGTGTCATACATAACATTTAGGCCTAAGTGTGCTTAAATGCGACAGGCTCAAAATTCCGGCACACGGACGACGTTGATATAACCTCGGCAGTTGCAAGCGTCGTTAAATAAAACATAACATTTAACGATTTACAGGTTGAACTTATTGATCTTCAATGTGACCTAAGGGCTAAAGACCGTTTGAATAATACTACTAGTCTGGTTGAGTTTTACAAGACTACCTTAGCAATAATATCCACGACATACAGGCTGGCTTTGAAAATGATTGCTATGTTTGGCTCAACATTTATATTTGTGAGCAACTGTTTTCTATAATCAACTTTAATAAAGGCAGACATCGAACATCTGTAACTGATGTTTCATTACGATCAGTAGACCTACTGTTCCTTTCAGCTGACAAAATTGTGATAATAAATGTACTGATAAATAAAAATATAACAAAATGATATTGTACATTTAAATAGCTATAGAATTTCTATTATTTCTGTAAATACATATTTCTTTATTAATTAATAATAGTCCAAGATAGTTTTGTAAACACTGAACGGGAATTCATTTCATGAACACCTTTTGTGTACATTTTCTACGAGATCACCCCTTCTTCTAGTCCACCCTTACACAGAGCGCAGCTAATAACTGCATTCCGCTCATGAGCTGTGAGCCGGCTCGGAGAGGGCAAACCTTGTGCAGACCTGATCTAGACTGAGAAGAACTGATTTACATTTCGTGGGATGAGTACATTGAATCAGGTATTCAACAATTTTGAGAAGAGACTTGCATTCATTCACACCAAAGGATTATCATAAGTTACACACCTTGGTAAGGATGCAGTTATTATATGTGGATTTATTACACCCTTGGATAAACTAACAAGAAAGGTATGAAAATTCCTAAAGCACTTACGCAAGTCACCATTGTGATATTCTTGCCTCTCTCTAGGGAAGTTACTCATCACTTGTTTCCTTCTTTTCTCTATTATTATTGTGCCTGGATTTTGCACAACAGAAATTCCGTTTCATCACAATTAAGAACTCCGTGTGCAGAGAAAATATGAGATCATCAGTTCCTTGAGTTGGGAGAGAAATTGCATGACCGCCTCCTTCGAAAAGCTTCAACTCTTGATAAACATGTTTGTTCAGGTCGTTTGATAACATCCTCTGTCTCTTGAGAAAGACAAGAAAACAGTCCTTTCCTGTCATTCTTCGAGATGTATCAAAATTATGTATGATGGCATTAAATTTCTCTCTGCAAACTCGCAAACTAGCTTCCAAAAATTGCCCGTGGAGAAGCCGTGGAAAAGTTTGTCTAATCCCTGATCTCCTCGATTCAGTCTTTTGATTGTGTGGTACTTGTAGGTATTCTGCACTTTCTTTAATGTTTTTGTACATCGTCTTCGTCACATCGAATTTCTCCTATCGAAGAATCACTGCCATCTCTTTCAAGATCTGCTGAAAGGTTAATACCACTATACTGTTCTCGATATTTCGACCTTTTAATAATGGCCGCACCCAGAATTTCCTCTTAGGTCTACTTTGTTGACTTGCCAAAATGACACTCTCTTTCAGCGATAACTCCATCCTCTGCGACTGACGCCATTACCATACTTTCATGAAAATGTTATAGCGTCCAATGACAAGTTATATCAAGCTATAAAATATGTTGTATAACAAATCAAAAACAAATTTGTTATGGAAAAATGTTTTGTTATAGACCTAACTCAGCGGTGACCAAAACTCGAGCTGCAGTGATTACATGCGACAGACGCCTACGAAGTAAGGAGACGGAGGAAAGGTACTTGGCATGAAAATTACAACGAGTGGTGGTTCCTGTACTAACATCTTGATCAATCCCGCGGATAAAAACCTCAAGCTTTGCTGTGTCAGTAATGTCACTAGTGTCACCAAGAGCCAGTGAATAATATACGATTTTCTTGCTTCTTTTTTTAACCTTCCTCTTGAATATAATCAGGAATTTTCTAAATTCTTCTCTCGAGAAATTCGTAGCTTTTCAAAAATAAAAACTTCTTATGGACAAGTTATTTAAGCTATTTTAATCGTAACTCTTTTGAGAAATTCTGTTCTATTAAAAGGCTTTAGAGCACGAGATATTTCAAACTCCATTAGGTAGCTGATTTCCTTACATTTATATGTCATCTTTCTCTTCCTGGCTATGATTTAAGACATGTCAATTCCTGGCGTTTAACAGTTTGTTGGCACATAATATTGAATGAGTTTTTCTACAATATTATTATTAAATGAATAACTGATAAATAGTTACCCTCAACTAAATATTAAGAAGATTAAAATTGAGATAGAACCTAATAATTTTATCCTTCTATGGAGAAGATCTAAAAATATCAATATTCATGCACGTACAGAAGAATTATAGAAACACATACTTAGTGGTCAGCAATAATAATACATTATTCAGCGTGGCAATTAATTAATATTTCTATAGACTCCTAATTGAACAGTTGAGCAAAGTAAACATATTACATTTTGTCCGACAGAACAACAAAAAAGTTCTCCATCTCATTCTTTTCTAAACCACCTCTTACTGCTTGTAGAGACAGAGTTTGTAGAGCGACATGATACCGCCACTGCTTGCCTTCAGTACGTGAATGAAACACACAATGTAATCACGACACCCGCTTTGGTCACCGCTGGGCCAGAGTCTAGATAAGAATTAATCTAGTTGTCTTGTATGTGTGTGAGTTCATGCCCAAAACAAGTGTAATCACTAGACTTCGTTGAATTGCCACAGGCAGCATGCAATCAGGTTGCCGATGTACGGTAGTATAGAGAATGTGAGCGACCAACCGGTCTCGTAGTATAAGCAATTCATGTTAAGAGTTGTGACCGGTTCAAATAGATAGACCAGCTACAGCTGATGTATACCTAAGTAAGCACTAGTTGGAATAGTCAGAGCTTAACATTTGTTCAGTGCAGACAAGAATTCAATCAAACATACTACAATGAGAGTGTTGCTGTTCCAAATAATTGCCCCTGGAATACCCTTACCCCCGCAGCCAGTCTTGACCCGTTGGGGAACGTGGTTGGATGCTGTTAATTATTATGCAGAATATTACGGAAAAATAATGGAGGTAATTGATGCATTGGATAGCACAGACAGTTCCGCTGTTGCAGCTGTAAAATCATTGCCTTCTGAACAGCTATTGTAAGATATTCTGTTCATTTATTCTAATTTTAAAATCGTGTCCAAAAGCATCATCCTGTTACAGTCTAAACTACAACTCTCAGAAGCCCTTAATATAGTGGATAAATTATCACAAACCGTTATCCAAAATAACAATTCACTAATTTCAGAAAAAATGAAATGTAAGTCGAGAAACATTATTGCTAAAAATTCTGTCTATTCACAACTTCGTACTATAAATGATGTACTATCAGGTCACGACAAGATATCTGAAGTTGGTGTACTAAAAAGTAGTGACTTTCCGTTCTTCAAATATGTACGTATTACATCGTGTGATGTTGAACGTACATTTTCCCAAAATAAAAACTGTTTAAGTGACCATCGGAGGAGGTTACTTTGCAGTCGCTCAAAATGTACGTAACCCTTCACTGCAATCCACATATTCAAGGATGATGTATCTTACATTAAATTTTAAGAGTTAATATATCTCACTATAAAATAATTGTTTAGACATTTCCTACTTCAATTATCATTCATTATAATTTCTTGAATGCAGGATACAAGTTTTATTGTAACCGCAGTATACTGCTCAGTGTTTACATCAGAGGCATACTCCATTCTTTGCACGCCCCCTTCTCATACAGTCTACACCGCGTGCGCAGTAAACCTTGCGATTCTCGTGGCAATTCCACGAAGTCTAGTAATCACATTTCCTCCAAAATAAAATACTATCAATTAACAACAGGCAATTATTATTATTGTTATTATTATTATTATTATTATTATTATTATTATTATTATTATTATTATTATTATTATAAAAATGTACTGATGTAATACCGTCAAGTTTTCCTCGCTTAGTAATATTCTTATATTACGATCTTTTATTTAGTAGACTTCACATCCATTATAAGTATTTATTTTGTAATGTATGTAATAATAAATACTAATACTACTAATGAAAAAGTCATGTATACATACCGGGTACTCGAAATGGACGTAACTCCAAGTTGCAAATTTATTGAGCCTGTGTTAAGATTTCCAAATTTAGACTGTAAGTTCTGGGAGAATACTTTACCTTTAGCGCCTTTGGGTCGTATTCATTGACGTTCTTAGCGCGGGCTTCCGGTGGATGAACAGCGAACTAACGTTTTTCGTATTCATAAACCAGTGTTAGCGATATGATATGATATGATATGATATGATATGATATGATATGATATGATATGATATGATATGATATGATATGATATGATATGATATGAATCTTGTACAAGTAATCAGTCGATAACCAGGGCTAGTTTAGCACGCTCGTAACGCGGGCTAGCGAAAGTCTATGAATAGCACCCAAAGACCGGTGTTAAAACGACCGGGTAGATTAATCATCTGTTTTAGCTTGAGGTCTCGTTATTGCAAAATAAATAACTTGACATTGACCGAAACAATCAACAAAATATGCATTTGAGTTAAATGAAAAGAATATAAGTAAACACATTTGAAACAACAATATTACAACACAATTCTGCAACATCAAATGCCATAAAGTTATCTACACTTAACGCTAAAATTAGTCTGCTACATAATAACTTTACTGTATAGTTATTGACATCCTGGTTAGCTGAGGCTTACATCTCGTTTTTGCGATACTCTAGCCTACGACAGTCTGCAGCAGTGTCGAATTGTTCCTCCTGAAATAATTGTTCTTCGTTCTTCTCCTAACAGTAGCCATGTGCCTCTGATTTTTGAGTATACATTTATGAATTTATTACATTTCGTGGTATAGTTGTAATCAAATTGTAGTTTGGCTCTTTCTAGTTTCGAAGTTATTTTACATTGACATTATTACTTTGAACTGTTTCTCGCAAGCTGTATTTGAAACAGAAACTGGCAACACTTGATAACTGATTGCATTAAGAACTTTTCCATGCGGCATTAAAGATGCAGAAATACCTACGTACACTTTTATTTCTTCTCTGGCGATTCCTATTGGCCCAGCCCAACGAAACGAACTTAATCGTGCTTTATCACCCTTCTATCTAATGCTTTTCCAATTCATGCGGGCTAAAGCAAGGAGATGCATTATCACATTTCATTTTAACTTTGCTCTAGAATATGCCATTAGGAAAGTTCAGGATAACAGACAGGGTTTGGAATTAAACGGGTTACATCAGCTTCTTGTCTATGCGGATGACGTGAATATGTTAGGAGAAAATTCAGAAACGATTAGGGAAAACACGGGAATTTTACTTGAAGCAAGTAGAGCGATCGGTTTGGAAGTAAATCCCGAAAAGACAAAGCATATGATTATGTCTCGTGACCAGAATATTGTACGAAAAGGAAACAAAAATTGGAGATTTATCCTTCGAAGAGGTTGAAAAATTCAAATATCTTGGAGCAATACTTACTTACTTACTTACAAATGGCTTTTAAGGAACCCGAAGGTTCAATGCCGCCCTCACATAAGCCCGCCAACGGTCCCTATCCTGTGCAAGATTAATCCAGTCTCTATCATCATACCCCACCTCCCTCAAATCCATTTTAATATTATCCTCCCATCTACGTCTCGGCCTCCCTAAAGGTCTTTTTCCCTCCGGTCTCCCAAGTAACACTCTATATGCATTTCTGGATTCGCCCATACGTGCTACATGCCCTGCCCATCTCAAACGTCTGGATTTAATGTTCCTAATTATGTCAGGTGAAGAATACAATGCGTGCAGTTCTGTGTTGTGTAACTTTCTCCATTCTCCTGTAACTTCATCCCGCTTAGCCCCAAATATTTTCCTAAGCACCTTATTCTCAAACACCCTAAACCTATGTTCCTCTCTCAGAGTGAGAGTCCAAGTTTCACAACCATACAGAACAACCGGTAATATAACTGTTTTATAAATTCTAACTTTCAGATTTTTGGACAGCAGACTGGATGATACGAGCTTCTGAACCGAATAATAACACGCATTTCCCATATTTATTCTGCGTTTAATTTCCTCCCGAGTGTCATTTATATTTGTTACTGTTGCTCCAAGATATTTGAATTTTTCCACCTCTTCGAAGGATAAATCTCCAATTTTTATATTTCCATTTCGTACAATATTCTGGTCACGAGACATAATCATATACTTTGTCTTTTCGGGATTTACTTCCAAACCGATCGCTCTACTTGCTTCAAGTAAAATTTCCGCGTTTTCCCTAATCGTTTGTGTATTTTCTCCTAACATATTCACGTCATCCGCATAGACAAGAAGCTGATGTAACCCGTTCAATTCCAAACCATGCCTGTTATCCTAAACTTTCCTAATGGCATATTCAAGAGCGAAGTTAAAAAGTAAAGGTGATAGTGCATCTCCCTGCTTTAGCCCGCAGTGAATTGGAAAAGCATCAGATAGAAACTGACCTATACGGACTCTGCTGTATGTTTCACTGAGACACATTTTAATTAATCGAACTAGTTTCTTGGGAATACCAAATTCAATAAGAATATCATATAATACTTCCCTCTTAACCGAGTCATATGCCTTTTTGAAATCTATGAATAACTGATGTACTGTACCCTTATACTCCCATTTTTTCTCCATTATCTGTCGAATACAAAAAATCTGATCAATAGTCGATCTATTACGCCGAAAACAGCACTGATGATCCCCAATAATTTCATCTACGTACGGAGTTAATCTTCTCAAAAGAATATTGGACAAAATTTTGTACGACGTCAACAAAAGTGATATTCCTCGAAAGTTACCACAGTTGGTTTTGTCCCCCTTTTTAAAAATAGGTACAATTATGGACTCCTTCCATTGTTCTGGTACAATTTCCTTTTCCCAAATAGCAAGTACAAGTTTATAAATTTCGCTATATAATGCACTTCCACCCTCTTGTATTAATTCTGCTGGAATTTGATCGATACCTGGAGACTTGTACTTTTTCAGATTTTCTATCGCAATTTCGACTTCTGAAAGTGTGGGTTCGGGTATAAATGGCTCAGCAGTTTGTATTTCAATTTCGTCCCGATCATTTCTATTTGGCCTATGTACATTTAGTAGTTGCGCAAAATAGTTTTTCCATCTGTTTAGGATTGATGGAGAGTCTGCAAGCAAGTCACCATTCTCATCCTTGATCACGTTTACCCTTGGCTGATATCCGTTCTTAAATTCCTTTATACCCTTATATAAATCTCGAATGTTTTTATTCTTACTATTTGTTTCTACCTCATTCAGTTTTTCCTTCAAGTAACCTCTCTTTTTATTCCTAAGTGTACGACTTGCTTCCCGTCTTTCATTGAAATAATTATCTCTCTTCTCCTCAACTGGATCCTGTAAGAATTTCAATTTTGCCTGTTTCCTTCTTTCTACTACCATGCAACAATCTTCATCAAACCACGGTTTCTTTTTCTTAGTTTCATAATAACCTATGCTCTGCTCAGCTGCAATTTTGATACTATCTCTGATATTTTCCCACACGCTATTAACATCTAATTCTTTCTCAACTTCGTCGGAACTTTCTAAAGTGGCAAACCTATTCGAAATTTCGACCTGATAATTTTGCTTAGCTTCCTCGTCCTTTAATTTCAAAATATTGAATTTAGTAATATTAACTTGCTGCTCTACTCGCTTGGCTACTGATAATCTTTCTCTTATTTCTCCAATCACCAAATAATGGTCAGAATTACAGTCTGCACCCCTGAAAGTTCGAATATCTACTATACTAGTATGTCTCCGTTTATCTATCAAGATGTGATCTATTTGGTTGTGTGTCAATCCATCTGGAGAAGTCCAAGTATATTTATGTATATCCTTATGGGGGAATGTTGTACTTTTGACAATTAAATTTTTCGATGTGGCAAAGTTGACTAATCTAACTCCATTGTCACTACTAATTGCGTGTAGGCTCTCTTTTCCAATAGTTGGTCTAAAAATATCCTCCCGTCCTACTTTAGCATTGAAATCCCCCAATAAAATTTTCATGTGATATCTAGGGAACTGATCAAAAGTATGTTCCAATTCCTCATAGAAGCTATTCTTTATATGGTCGTCTTTCTCTTCTGTAGGGGCGTGAGCATTTATAACTATGATGTCGCACCATCTACCCTTAAGTTCTAAATATGATAACCTGTCACTGATAAATTCGACCTTTTTTACTGCTGATTTTATTCTTTTATGAACAAAGAATCCTGTTCCTAATTGGTGATTATTGTTTCCTTCCCCATAATACAACAAGTAATCTCCTATTTGTGATATGCCATTCCCATCTAACCTAACCTCTTGTACTCCTACGAAGTCTATTCTATATCTAGCTAGTTCTTTTGCTACTAATGTTACCCCTCCTGTTCTATAAAGACTAGTTACGTTCCAAGTGCCAAATCTCAAAACCTTATTCCTTTGCTGTGGTCGAGCCAGAGAATCAGTCCTATTCCGAGGCTTATTATAGGGATACGTAACAAGCTGTTTTTTACGGTGATGGGTTGTTAGCCCTTCGCCCAACCCCCAAGCTGGAGGACCACCCCTTATCGGCTGTCCACGACTGCTTATTCAATATATTCGCAGCTACCCTCCATATCTGGAGGCCGTCTCCTCTATCCGCAACCTGAGGACGCGCCATGCCGTGGTGATAGGGACCCACAATACATGGTATGATACTCGGGAGGAAATTAAACGCAGAATAAATATGGGAAATGCCTGTTATTATTCGGTTAAGAAGCTTTAGTCATCTAGTCTGCTGTCAAAAAATCTGAAAGTTAGAATTTATAAAACAGTTATATTTCCGGTTGTTCTGTATAGTTTGAAACTTGGACTCTCACATTGAGAGAGGAAGAGGGATTATGGGTGTTTTTAGGAAAATATTTGGGGCTAAGAGGGATAAAGTTACAGGAGAATGGAGAAAGTTACACAACGCAGAACTGCACGCATTCTATTCTTCACCTGACATAATTAGGAACATTAAATCCAGACGTTTGAGATGGGCAAGGCATGTACCAGTATGGGCGAATCCAGAAGTGCATATAGAGTATTAGTTGGGATACTGGAGGGAAAAAGACCTTTAGGGAGGCCGAGACGTAGATGGGAGGATAATATTGAAATGGATTTGAGGGAGGTGGGATATGATGATAGAGAGTGGATTAATCTTGCACAGGATAAGGACCGATGGCGGGCTTATGTGAGGGCGGCAATGAACCTGCGGGTTCCTTAAAAGCCATTTGTAGCTAAGGAAGTAAGTAGTGTGCATCTCCCTACTAGGTCTTAATAACGAAGCGATTTTTTTGCAATACATACATATACATACTTGTACACAGTGTTCTGTAAAATGGTAGGCCTTTCGCTGCAAACCCAGCATTCTCCAACCTTCCCTATTTTATGCCTTCCTCTTAGTCTCCGCATATGAGCTATATATCTTAATAATATTACATATATTATAACTTTTTGCAATGACATGGTCCATAACTTGCCGTTATTCGCCGTGATTACGATCTTTACTTACATATGTCGCTAGCGCCGAAAGAGTAGACCACTTAGTTCGTCAGAGACCATACAGAGTGCACCACAGACGGTGGGTCTAATTACACTCATAATTATTGATAATGAATTGTTTAATGTCAAAGGGGAACCGGAGTGCCCAGAGAAAACCCTTGCGTTGTCTGGGCCACGGACTTATCCAACACAAGAATAATGAAGCAAAATTTAATGTGGGAAATGACAGACCCGGAATACTCTGACGTAACAATGACTTTACTGACGTTATTTCAGTCTCTCGCCTAGACATTTCTACTCTAAAGAGTGTCTGAATCATTTTTTTCTCTTCTTTTCTCCTTTATCTTCCAAGAATCCATGATAGTAATATGAATGTTATTGATTGGCTTCCAGTAAACGATTATTTCACACGAGGTCGCAAATATAGTAAATAATATTGTAATTTCGGGAGATATCAGAGCTAGTCCGGGAGACCGGGAGGTTGAAGGTTTAATTGGATCCGGGATACTCCCAGTTATTGGGGAGAGTTCGCAAGCCGACTCACCATAGAGTCATTACACTTTTAAAAAATTCAGATGCCGTCAATTCGCTGACAAAATTGTTGAAAATGTTGAAACGTTCCAATGTTTTTAATTGGTGTTCCATATAAAATGGATTTAAAATATCCTCAGAAATAAAAACCAAGTGGATTCAGATCCGAAGACCGTGCAGAACAGAAAGTTAAAAAAATATATATCAAAATGGAAATACAATGTAATAACAGAGACCGGAAGTTTAGGCATTATGAATCATTAAAATAGACAGGCAAAAAGGCATTATAAATAGCTAAAATACGCAATAAAAGGTAATTACAAAAACCTTGCACTAGATCCACAAACTTGCACTTTCCACAAAGGGATTTCGGCAGCAAGAAAAGCTTTACATAAGTCGAATGCAAATTGAGATTTTCGACTCGATGTTGCAATTACTGTTGGAAGCAAAGAAATCTTCTTCCCAGTAGCCAGTTGCATTTTTGTGTTTGGTTGTATTGATATGTTGCGGTATGAAATATTTAGCTAGCTACAACGACGTCGCAATGAAAACTGAAAGAAAAATAACCGTTAAAAATAACGTTAGACCCGCACTCATTGTTGCCTTGTCAAATAAACACAAGCGATAATTAAAACGCTTAGGGTGGTATTCATAGACATTTCGCAGCACGCGCTACGAGCGTACTAAGCTAGCCACGGCTATCCACTGGTTACTAGTACAGAATTCAAATCATATTCTATCGCTAACACTGGTTTATGAATACGAAAAACGCTGATAATCCACCGAAAACCCGCGCTAAAAATGTCTATGAATACGGCCCTTACTGTTTTACATTTTTGCACGGCAGCACTCATTGTTGCAAAGAGAATATGAACTGACTGAAAGATAATAACATACATTCGGTGAAGTCACTTTCATTGCAGCGGTTATAAAGGTAAAGGTATCCCCGTAACATGCCATGAAGGCACTTGGGGGGCATGGAGGTATAGCCCCATGCTTTCCATGACCTCGGCACTAGAATGAGATGGTGTGGTCGGCACCACGCTCTGACCGCATTTTACCCGGTACTCAATTTTATAGGAGGCTGAGTGAACCTCGGGGCCGTTTTGAAAGTTTAGCAACGAGAAAAAATCCTGTAACTACCTGGGATCGAACCCCGGGCCTTCCAGTCCGTAGCCAGCTGCTGTACCAACTGAGCTACTCGGCCGCCAGCGGTTATAGAAATAAATTAAAATATACCTGTAGGCAATTTTTAATAATAAATTAACAAATAATAGATAAATAATCAAATAAAGGCAAAAAAAAAAAACATTTATTATGTAAATTAGGCATTTATATTAAAAAAGGCAGAAAAGGGCAACATGAAACTGTGACGTTTCAATCACAAATGTATAATTCATACAGATTTACTTTCAAAATTAAGATAGATTTAACACATTTAAAAAGGCATTCTGCCAAAGTTCCGGTCTCTGGTAATAACTCTAAAGACACACTTTATCATATTATCTTGGAAATTTAGTTCACGACGTGTCACAAATTGTACAATTTACATAAAAAGTTATGAGTAAATATTTCAAGGTGATTTCATATGATGACATTGGAGACTTGTTGTGTATACAAACTGGTTTTCCTTATGTACATAATCCACCTATTCTAAGGAAATACAGAAGGAAGTAAACCCATTCTTCCGTCAGGGAAGGATATCTCATTCGCTTCTTTCTTCTTTCACAACTTTAATTCGGTACCAAATAAGGAGATATTAAGAAATGACGATGTGATTTCCAGTTTATATTTAACTATTGTTAAACAGCTATAAAATATGCAAATATAAACCTTGATTATGAACATCTGTGATAAAAAATCGGGATGTATTGACACAACAGCACAACACCTATTCAGAAGTAAACGCCGTACTGAAGAAACAGCGAGCCCTGCGGCCGCCAAAGAACTCGTCCACAGCTAACAAATTTTATTTTTCACACTATAAATTGAAACTATTGTAATTGTAATGTACTTACCACCGTTGTATCGTAATATTACGTTATGTATTTAATGTGAATATATTATCTATTGTTGCATACATCTACAGAATACAGTAGCGTGCAAATTAATCCGAACACGACATATTTTTACATTTTCTATCATTGTTGGCCTCACAGCTGCTCATACCGCTTTAATTGACATCTGTAGTATAGTGGCCACGTTCAATTAGTAGGCTAGCGGTGTCAAAGAGGACGGAAGCTTTGTAGTTTCAATAATTTTAATTGTGTCGCGCTGTCCATTGTCGTCAAGTCTTTTGAAGGCCGCTCCAATACTACACGCGGAGTGTATGGACGGAAGCTTTGTAGTTTCAATAATTTTAATTATGTCGCGCTGTCCATTGTCGTCAAGTCTTTTGAAGGCCGCTCCAATACTCCACGCGGAGTTATAAACCAGAGTTGCGTGTAATTCCATTGTTGAAGGTTTGTCATTATTTTTTTCATAATATGTGACATTTTGCCTGTCGTTTTGTACTTATAAGCATTTCAGTTGTGTTGAAGACTTAATACTGCAATCCTGTGTACATTCTGTCGTCTTCACAAATGGATACAACTCCACGAAAACGGTCTAAAATTATAACATTAGCAGAGCATTCTTCTATGACACAGAGGCAAATTGCTGCAGAATGTCACATCGCTTTGGCTACTGTTAATTCGATCATAAAACGATACAGGGAGACTGGATTCATCACACCCCAGAAAAAAGGAAACTGTGGCCGGAAAAGGAAGACTTCACCTGCAGATGATCGTTTAATTGTCAGGAAAAGTAAATTAAATCCTAGACTAACTGCTGTCGACTTAACCTGCGAGTTAATGGCTACCAATGGGGCGAATATTCACGTCACAACAGTGCGGCGTAGGCTTTTGGAAGCTGGACGAAGGGCTCGTAAGCCTATTAAGAAGCAACTGCTAACCCCTGTTATGTGCAAAAAACGCTTAATGTGGGCAAAATTACATCAACACTGGACAGTGAATGACTGGAAGAATGTACTTTTTTCCGATGAGTCTCATTTCGAGGTCCACGACCACCGTGTTTCTTACGTACGGAAAGGATCCGAAAAAGTAACAGCAGCTCATCTCCAACAAGCACCCAAATACCCCCTAAAGTAATGTTTTGGGGTTGTTTTACACATGAAGGGCCTGGAGCATTAATACCTATCAAGGGAATGATGAATTCTGACAAATATATTCACTTATTGGAAACCAGAATCGTACCCCAGCTACAAAAATCATTTCCGGATGGCAGAGGTGTATTCTAACAAGACCTGACACCATGCCATACGTCTCGAAAAGCTACAGAATTCTTCAACAAGAAGAATATTCAGGTACTCCCCTGGCCAGGCAACTCACCCGACATCAACCCCATTGAGAACTTGTGGTCAATTTGCAAAAGAAGAATGCAAAAAAATGGTTGTTCTACAAAGGAGAAGATGATTTCTGCCCTCATTGGTGTATGGTTTCGCGATGAAGAAATGAAGAATATTTGTGGGAAATTAGTGGAATCCATGCCAAATCGTCTCAGAGCTGTTATTAGGAACAATGGAGGCCACATAGATTACTGAGGTATGTCTTAGATTCTTTTTTTTTTTATCCCGTTTGAGTATTTTTGCATAAGTAATTACGTTGTTCGGATTAATTTGCACGCTACTGTACATATACAGTCAACTCTGGATAAAGTGAACTCGGTTATAGTGAACATTCGGCTATAGTGAACCTAAATCGTTGGTCCCGACCAGCATACATTAAAAAGTACTTTAATACACTCAGGGACAAAAAAAACCGGACACTTCTATATTTGCTTGTATTTTGTTGCCAGTTATTTCAAAATGAAACCAAACCCATTTAAACAAAATAATGTTTCATTTAGCACCTTATACGACAACATTTGAAAAAAAAAATCTCTGATGAGAAAATTTACAAAAAATTACAAAGGGCGTATAACTATGGCATCGTTTGGTCTAACTGTTTTTTCATTTTATGGTGCCTTAAACATTAAAAACTCTTTTTAGTAACGGGTATTACCCCCTCTGGCTTGAATAACTGCATCCATACGTCTTGGCATGCTCTCAATTTGGTTAGCAATGTCTTCTTGAGGAATAAGTTCTCATTCTTCGCCAAGTGCTCGCCTCAACTCTTGTAACGATTCTGGTCTCGGTCGTCTATTCTTAACACGCCGTCCCAGCATGTCCCACACGTGTTCAATTGGGTTCATGTCTGGACTCCTTGCTGGCCATGGAAGAACATGGATTCCCACTTCTTGGAGATAATCTCCGACCGCACGGGCAATATGCGGCCATGCATTATCATGCATTAAAACAAAATTATCGCCTACAAATTGGCCAAATGGCACAACATGATCAGCCAAACATTCATTTATATACCTATCAGCTGTTAGTCTTCCATTTTCAACAAAAACCAACTCTGTACGAGCATCCGTACACACTCCTGCCCAAACCATCACTCGATCACCTCCATACGGCACATTTTCGGAAATGCAACACTGTGAAAATCGTTCTCCCCTCCTTCTCCAAACTCTTTCACGTCCATCAGGTGAGCACAGATTGAAACGGGACTCATCGGTGAACAGAACACAGCTCCACTGTCCATTTCTCCAATCCCTGTGATCATTTGCAAAACGCAGTCGTTCAACTCGATGCATCCTGAGAAGTCTGGGACCAGTTGCAGGTCTACTTGATATCAGTCCACTTGCTTTCAACTTCCTTCTAACTGTTTTGGCCGAAATTGGGCGTCCATGCATGTTAACAAATTGCTGGGCTACACTAGTAGCTGGCAGGTTGCGCTCCCTAAGAACTCTCAACACCATATACCTGTCTTCATTTGGATTTGTAGCTCTTGGACGACCCGAACCTGGTCTTCTGGTATATTCTAGGGTCTCTCTATACAGTTTTATGGCATCATGGGCTGTGCTTCTAGCCACATTCATAACATTTGCAATGTAACGTACACTGCGTCCATCATCGTAAAGGGCTACAGCTCGAGCCACATCTTCAGGTCGCATCTTGTTTTAAGACAAATGTTACAACCCCACTTAAACTCAGAAAATGTAAAAATAAAGAAATAACGAATGATAACGATAATGAAGCATAAAATGGTTGAGACAAAATTGTTATAGCTGAGACTCCGAAAGCAAAATTGGAATATTTGGTTGTAATGGCTTGTTTATAAAACAAAAAACAACCAACAATGTATACATGTCTCCATAACAACAGATGGCTACCATAATATTGTATGAGAAGATAATGTTTTGCAAAATACCAGCAAATATTAAAGTGTCCGGTTTTTTTTGTCCCTGAGTGTATTTCCGTTTATAGTGAACCTTAAAAACTGAAGTTACAAGAGTTGTATCCTGACAAATAAATTCTTATTCGAAGTCAGACCTTTTTGTATAAAATTGAAAGAACGTGTTGAGAACAACATTCTAAGTTTCTTACTCCTTTAGTCAAAAGGCAAAGGTAGGATTAGTGATTCATAGACAATGAACTGTACTGTAAATCAAGGGAACGCGTGACGACCTTGCCTAACTCCACCGTCAAAGGGTTGCCATTCTGTTCTCAGGCACACTACTCTACTGTTATTTCTAATCCTCCGTCAGAAACATTTCCATTATGACGGATAGCATCGAAACAACGGAAAATATAATCGCTTTCTTTTATTAAAAGGAGACGGACATTATATCTAGAGCATAAATGAAGGTAAAATTCCATCAACCTCCTCCCAGTTTCCATGAAGTGACCCGGGAAAGTCCAAGGCTGAGTACGCAGTCACACCATAACAGCGTTTGTCATTTCTACCTGATCAGTATATTTCTAGTGTTCAAACAGTGAATGTACTGTATAAAATGTCGAAGCGTAAAGTGTTTTCTTTGGAAGAAAAGGCGAATATTATAAGTGACATTGAACGTGGTCTTTCGCAAGCGGACGTGGGTCGACAGCATAGTTTAAGTAAATCAACTGTGAGTAACAGTATACAGTGTAATCTATTCGACAAAAATTAAATATTTTAATTACTGTATAGTATTTTATTTTCTTGTTCACAATTTCATTCCTTCCTGTCATTTAAGGTTAGGGGAGAGACACTTCGGATTTAGTGAACCTCGGATATAGTGAACGAAATATGCAAGTCCGCAGAGGTTCACTATATCCGGAGATGACTGTAGTGCATAAATTCTTGATAAACAATTCAAAATTATAACGCAGCATCGCTCTATGACGCAGAATCTACCAGAGTAGGAAGTGTTAGAATTAGGGTGTTACAATTAGATTCTATTTCGATCTTAAAATCGTGTTTCGTACAACATTCCTGTTGCAGTTTTGGTTGCAGGCACCACCCATACAGCCCGAAGTTTCCCGAAATGCAATACAACACTTAATGCCATTTGTATCAGCATACATAGTTGTATGAGAGCACATTTTCTTTTCTGGTATTTTTGAGCAACACAAATCCTAGAAGTAAACTTAATATTTAGGTAAACTTGCGAATTAGAGTATCTACACATGATGGCTCAGAGCCATAGTGGGCCAAGCGCCATATAATAAAAACGGAGAAACAAGGGGTAAAATTAAGTGATTACCATAATTTAACGAAACATATAGCAAGTAATATAAAGTATGCACATTAAAACTAAATGATATGTGAATCTTCATCAAACTATGATATTCACTTAACTTTAACCCTTGGTTTCTCCGTTTTTAATAAATGGCGCTTGGCCCGCTATGGCCCAACCCTTCAACTGAGCCAGACTTCGCAAAGCAACATCCACCATCCCACTGATAACTTTATGGTAAGTCTAAAGACTGGTTTAATTTTTCACAGCAAAGAAATAAACCATTTCACTGATAATCTTAAGTGAAGTCAAAAAATTGGTTTCGTTAGTCATATCAAAGACGTGACATAATGTAAAATTACATTGTATTGATCTATTTTCAGATTATACTCAAAAGTCAAACCTGAAATGTTAATATCATTATCAATTTATTAAGGGCGTTTAATGAGCAGAACATGGTTACAAGTTTAAATTATACAAATCATTTTGGGGATCCGCCAAAATAAAATATGGATTGAAAGGGTTCGTGACACTCAAAAGCTTGGGAAACACTTGCCTACATGATCCCTTTACCATTCCACGTAGCCCTCACCGCGGTCCCACGAGTTACCATGAGCTCACGGCGCATAGCGCTACCACCAACAACTAATGACCACATATCCACGGGGCTCGCACCCGACTTTACATCGGAGCAAACCCGAAAGCTATAGAAGAAACGGAGATGATGATGATGAAAGAGGGGAAGTGTGATTATGATGACGAAGTGAGTTCGAGGTCCAACGCCCAAAGTTATCCCCGACAATTCTGTTTCAATTGGTTGAGGGAAAACCTCGGAATAAAACTCAACTTGTCCCAACCAGAATTTGAATCCGGGTCCGCTCGTTGCACGGTCAGACGTGCTAACCGTTACTCTACAGCGGTGGATTGATAGTCGAACTCAATCTATGTCATCTAGTCAGTAATAATAAGGCGACGTTGGCCGCGTCTGCCTCCAGGGAGATCGTGGTGCAATTTGTGGTGATCAAGGCAGACATTGCAGAGAATTTCCTTGGTGTACGTCCGTTTTACTCCGTCATTTCATCAACACGCTCCACATTTCCCTCATTTCATCTATCATCTGCAATAGTTAAAAATAGGCTTGGGACAGTGCGAGTTTCTGATAGTGATAGCCTATAGGAAGGGCTTGGGGCTCCGGCCCTAGGACATATCAAGTACTCGGCTGATGATGGAACCTGTCTCTCTCAGGGCTGAGGCAGGATAGACCACTTTCAGCACAACAAATCCATAAATTTTCTAGACATCACCATAACAAGAGTCGGCAACAAACACACATTCAAAGTTGCCAGCCTGGATGGCTCAAGCGGTAGGGGCACGGCATGTCCCTATCGCTTGGTCCGAAAGGTTGTGGGTTCGAGTCCCGCCTTGGGCATGGGTGTTGGGTACGTACTAGTTTAAGAAAGCGGAAAAACAGAAAACAGAAAAAGAGAAACGAGAAAGGGGGGGGGGAAGAAAAGAAAAATTAAAAAAAAAAAAGTCTACAGAAAACCAACAACAACACACATACACAACACATCCAACCACCCAACACAACACAAACAAGCTGCATTCCGAACAATGGTACACATACTGCTCAACAAAACCAATGAACCAACATGATTACAAAGAAGAGCTAAACACAATCAAATACATAGCACAAGAAAACTGATACAACCCCAACATAATAGACGACATAATACGAAAGACAAAACATGATCGTAAAAAACATAAGAATACAGCACAAACACAAGAACACAAAAAATACATCACACTAACATACGAAAACAAAAACACACACAAGATTGCAACCTCATTCAAAAAAATTAAATTACAACATCGCATACAGAACAAATAATACTCTACAAAAACATCTCAACACACAAACAAAACAAAGAAACAAATACAACCACACATGCGTATACAAACTCAAATGTAACACCTGCAACAACTTCTACACAGAACAGACACGCAGATCGTTTCAAACACGTTACAAAGAACACATCACAGCCATAACAAAATTACAAAACACTTCCACATATGCAGAACACATCACAAATGCTAACCACATCTACAGAGACATCAACACAGACATGGAAATTCTACACATCTAACCAAAAAGCCAGGAACTGAAAACTCTAGAACAATTCGAAATATATTGATACAGACACACAAAAACACATCCAAATGAAATTCTCAACACACAACTCAATTTCAGAACACACACACTCTTTGACTCCACATTACACTACACAAACACACCCCTCAGGAAACAAAACAAAAGGCGCCAAGACCAGCAACAACCAGTTCTGAAGATGACCAATAGCAGGCCGAAATATGTAAACAAGGTAATTAAAATTCAACTCGTGAAAGACAAATAATACGTTATCCGAAGTGATATAGTGTTAAAAGTTGTGTAATCAAAATGTATAAAACTTAATATAAATCTTAATTTTGTATTTGAAGGTTACTTTGGATCAAATATTATTAAGTACTAGCCGTACCCGTGCGCTCCGCTGCACCCGTTAGAATTAAATATAAAGTAATTACCGTATTGGTCCGAATATAAGCCGCACTTTTTATTCAAATTTCAAACTCGAAAAGTTGGGGTGCGGCTTATTTGCGCGGCCGATAAATTTAAACTTGAAATGTGGCGCATGTTGCTACCGGTAATTTTATCATTTTTAAATGGAGCAACAATGCCACGCGCTCGTGTTTGAAATTGTCAGCAGTCGTATGGTATATGACGCAACAATGTATCAATCTTCATATTACAGTGATCGTACTCTTGTGTATGATAGGACAGATTAAAACAGTTTGTACGTAGCTACGGGTTCAGCCATGAGCGGAAACGTAGAAAGAAAAGCTTCAACAAGCTTGGGAATTCGGCGCAGTTATGACGCTAGTTTCAAACTTGCAGTTATTCGTCATGCTAGGAGTACGTCTAATAGAGAAGCCGGCAAAAAGTGTAGTGTGGATGAGTCTAATGTGCGGCGCTGGATGGCCTCGGAGGATAAACTGCAAAATGCCAATACAACCAGAAAATCTTTCAGAGGACCCAAGGCTGGGAAATACCCTGAACTAGAACGTAGGGTCCTTTCCTTTGTACAAGACAAAAGGAAAGAAGGGATGCCTATCTCTCGACAAGTAATCCAGGTAAAATCGTTGGAAATAGCGAAGACCCTAAACATTCCACTGACAGAATTCCATGGGAGTATAGGTTGGTGCCGCAGGTTTATGCGTAGAAGTGGCCTTGTTCTCCGACGAAGCACTTCATTAGCACAGAGACTGCCAGAGGATTTTACTGAAAAACTCATCAACTTCCAGAGGCACGTCATTGAATTGCGTCAGCGCCACTCTTACCCATTACACCAGATCGGCAATGCCGACGAGACGCCTGTATTTTGGGACATGCCGAGCAATATGACAGTTGACAATAAAGGGGCGAAAAACATTTCATTGAGAACAACTGGAAATGAAAAACAAAGAATCACTGTGATGCTGGCGGTTACGGCAGATGGAGGAAAACTGCCTCCGTACGTTATTCTGAAGCGTAAAACTATGCCCAAGGAGAATTTACCTAAGGGATTAGTGATTCGTTGCCAAGAGAAAGGATGGATGACAACCGAACTAATGGTGGACTGGCTAGCTACGGTTTGGAATCGCAGACCAGGTGCGCTGCTCTGTAAGAGGGCTATGTTAGTATTGGATGCCTTTAAAGGTCACCTCACACCCGAAGTAAAGAAGAAAATTACTGCATTGAAGACAGACCTAGTCGTCATACCTGGAGGTATGACATCAAAATTGCAGGTGCTTGATGTCGTCGTGAACAAGCCTTTTAAAGACCATCTCCGAAAACAGTATTCGGATTGGCTTCTAGAAGGGGGTCATGCATTCACTCCATCTGGGAAGATCAAGAAGCCATCTGTCAGCCTTATGTGTGAGTGGATTCTCTCTTCATGGCACACGATATCACCAGATTCAATCATCAAAGGCTTCAAGAAATGCTGCGTGTCTAATGCTCTGGATGGCAGTGAGGACGACGCACTTTGGGCGGAGAGTGATGAACAAAGTGACAGTGATGAAACAAATACCGGTACCGGTAGTAGTGAAGTCAGCAGTGACATTGGAGAAGACGGTGATTAGTTGTACCGGTATTTTTGGTGATTTACCCACGTAATACCGTAATTGAAGAAAAAGTGTTTAAATAGTGTAAACAGTTTTGTAACTGTATAATGTGACAGGTAAATTTCACTGCACTCAATTTTCCTTTTTTTCTCATTCTGCACTCAATTTTTCTTTTTTTTTTTTCTCCTTTCCCCCTAAAATTAAGGGTGCGGCTTATACTCGGGTGCGGCTTACACTAGGGCCAATACGGTACATAATTAAAATGGGACATTTGATCCAGGGAACATTCGTGTTTGATATAAGGATACATCGTTTATTATGTTACTTAATTTAAATTGTATTTGCATAATTAAAATGCGATCATTTTGATCCAGAGACCACTCATTTGGTCGTAAAAATTATTTTAGGAAATACAGGAAACGAATGTACAGAATAGCCTATCAAGTTTTCTGTGCATAAGAAGCTATTTTAATCTTACCTGTCCTCGATTCACTCAGAAGTTACTGTAATAACATTATAGCATTATGTCCATCTAGAGAAACTACACTTTCCAATGGTGAATTAATAATTAATTATACAAATCGGTTAATTTAGCTTCCGATATTACTTCATAGAAACGCAGAAACATTATCTGTAGGCTATCTTTCATAGCTTTCGATTGTTGCTGTCCAAGGCCCCTTATAGACGAAGTCATTTGTTTTTTAATTCATTACACGGGCCTTAGATGGTAGTTATTTTAATTTTAAAACTCATATATCTCATTAAATATCAGTCCTATCAAAATTTTTCAAGGAATAAAACTTATCGCAAATTATTTTTAAAGAAACTTTTGTTATGTAACATTTTTAACAAAAATCAATAATAAGCCAGATATTTCGATTTATTTAATTCAGGCCCCCTTATAACCCCCCCTTTTAAATAATGTATTTTGAATGCCATATAGCCTAAAATCTAAGTTACAACGAACTTAATTTATATTCCAATTTTCATCGAAATCCGTTCAGCCATTATCGCGTGAAAAGGTAACAAACATACATACAGACAGACAGACATACAAACAAAAATTTCAAAAAATCGATTTTCGGTTTCAGGGTGATTAATTATATATGTTAGGACCAATTATTTTTGGAAAATCGAAAATTACCAGAAAAATTTCGGCTACAGATTTATTATTAGTATAGATTAATTCTATGCTAGTGATTATTCGTTGAAAATTTCTCTTATAATTCCTTTTGTTTTGTTATACCTGTATCTTTGAAGTTCGAGACTTGCATTAGAAATACATTACGGAATTGTCTTTCCTAAATAATGGGTGTACGCCTGGAAACTGGTTCCGCTTACTATGACATCGTTGACGAAGTAACATGGGCAAGTAACAGCCCGCTTAGAGGTGATTCAGAGCATCAGTTTCGGCAATAAAATCTTAAGACATACATTACATAGCAAATGTAATTTATTGGCTTATCTTATAATAGGTGCTGGAACGTTAGACCATTCTTTCTAACGCACAAATTGATCTTCTCTACAACATTCTGCCATTAGAAAGAAATTTTTCTGGATATTGTTTGTTGTTTAGTCAACTGTCCGAAGACAGGACTGAACCTCACAAGTGATACCAACAAAGCATCACTTATGAGACAACTAAGCCAGGAGATAATGGTGTAGGGTGGCCTGTTCCTTTCCCTCTCCATTGCATACATTTTAGACTAAATTAATTAATATTATGTATTCATTAATTCCTCATTTCTTCGCATTAACGAAGATTTATGTAATAGTTTGGTTATTCAGTCCTTATGAGGTAATGCTGAGATTTTAGAATGGGATTTGAAAGGTAACGGTCACCCTTATTTTAAAGCGTTGTTATATTATAGGAATGGATAGCTAATAACCGCTGAGAAATTAATATAAAGAATACGAAATAATGAAAGCAACAACATTTAAGAGGTATAGTAGTTTACTCTGTGGTAAATGTACAAACATCACTCAGTGAAAGTTTTTAAATTGCCTGAATTTTTAAATAAAGCTAAAAAGATAATGATATCATTGTTGTGACATTTTTATAAATAGCTTGAAGACATTTTATACAGTAGAATATTTAATCATGCCTTAGGTGCTATCTGTCAGACTATCAGACTAGCTTTATTCAAAATAGATTAACTGTAACCACTCTCATTAATTTTGTACAATTCATTTCTAATATTCTAGATTCTCCAATTAAGGAAACATTTGTTAAAAATGACCACTATACTGTACAAGTTTTATGTTGAAATGCTGTACACAAGATACACATATTAGCCAATCCAGTCGTCATAATGGAATCAACCAGCTGCTGAGCAATTATGGTCTGACAAACACTGAAAAGATACAGAAAACAAATGTTAAACATTTCTGAGTTAATAATATCCCATAATGAATAATATAATAACAAAAGTGAAGAGCGGAAGGAGGAGGCGACGGATAATGAAGGCACTGACATGGACCACCCCTGATTGAAACACATTGTAAATCCTCATTAAAATCTATAGTTTTCCCTTAAAACCTTCATTTTGTTGCATTTTCTTTTTCTTTATCTTAGCCAAATTCCAGGAAGTTGCCTCCTCTCTCCGAGATTTGCAGGGTAGTCATTGAAACAAGTTGACTAATTTTTAAGAACTTGTGGTGCGAGTACTTTGAATAATAATTAAATGTCATTTTCTTTTCATTTTCCCATTAGTTTAAGGGCATTTTAATGATAATTTTAAGTAAATTTTACGTCATCAACATCAGCCCCCTAATCATCATAAATATTGAAATGAAGAGTGATGATGGAATGATGAAGGGAAAAGGGAGAACCTTGTGAAAAACTCTCATAAACCTTCGCTTTGTCCACCAAATACGACGTCGCCACAGTCGAGACTTGAACCTGGTTCCCAAGTCATCATAAGTTAGCGCTGTGTCAACTGAGTACCAAGTCTTGCCATATAAGTTACAGAGTAGGAACATTATGCAATCTTAGCTTCCATTTAGGGCCGACAGAGGTCTTCTCTATTAGTTTCCAGTGAACACACAAGTTGATTTTTTTTATTTAGTTATTTAATGATGCTGTATTAACTACTAGGTTATTTAGCGTCGATGAGATTGGTGATAGCGAGATGGTATTTGGCGAGATGAGACCGAGGATTCACCGTAGATTACCTGGCATTCACCTTACGGTTGGGTAAAACCTCGGAAAAACCCAACCAGGTAATCAGCCCAAGCGGGGATCGAACCCGCGCCCGAGCGCAACTTCAGACCGGCAGGCAAGCGCCTTAACCGACTGAGCCACGCCGCTGGCTTAAGTTGATTTATGATATTTGTAAAATTATACAGAAATGATAGTAAAAAAATTAAGGCTGAGAAGTAAACACGAAGAGAAGCGAAAAAGTTCCAATAAACATGGGTCCGAAAATTAATCGTTTACGAGATAATGCTATTTTGTGATGGTTTAGAACACCAGCGAACCGAGCGCCTGGATACGGTAAAGCGGCAACATTCATGCTTCGTACGTACAGACCGATTATTTAGTCCTGACAGCTCGGCGACGCGAAAGAGGGGAAGTAATAGGAGTAGTGGGGAGAGCTTCGGAGTAGAGATACGGGCGAGCGGTCAGTAGAGAAATGCGGTACAGCTTAACTGTACTGGAAACACACAGCTCTATCGCACGTGTGACATCCGATCGCTCTGAATGCAAGCGACTGACTAACCCGAACATCCCTGGGCGTAACTTAATGGACTCGCCTGTCGGCGACTGTCAGGACTAAATAATCGTACTGTATGCCGCACTCTCCCCATCCCATTTCCTTCCAAGTGTGAGGCGATATCTAAACAGACGATATGGTGAACGGTGGATAGGTAGAGGAGAACCTGTACCTAGATCATCGGATTTAAATCCCTTGGATTTTTGTGTATGATGTTATGCAAAAAAAAACCTAGTTTACGCAATAGATATCACCACATCAGAAGAATTGCAGATGCCTTCCAGCAAATAAAGAATGACCCAGGATTGCTCGAACGCATTCGCGGGTCTTTGCGAAAAAGACTGGACATATATTCCAGTGCATGATCAACATTTTGAACAACTGCTGTAAAATTCTTCTGTTAACATGTTCATATTGTACTGTTGTTCAAACAAAAAATTTATTTTGTGTATGTTTAATCACATTTCTGTGCTGTTAAAGGCAAAGTCATGAATTTTACTGTCTCGTAATTTATAAATTAAATAATATTGTCACTGCTTTTGTTAGAATTAGTACTTATTAGGCAGTGGGTCCCAACCAGCATAGAATGGTATTATCACGTAAACGATTAATTTGCGGACCTATGTTTACTGGTACTTTTTTACTTCTCATCCTTAAATGTTTATCATTACTTTTTAAACACCTGTATATTTATGTAGAAATTAATTTTTGGTCCTACAGAATTATATACAATGGTTACCATTTGTTATTAACGGAGAAAAGTTCGCTCGGTGCCGAGGATCGAATTTTTCTCCGTTAATAACAAATGAAGAGCACAGGGGAAAAACTTGAGAAGTCCAAAATTATCGATTTTCTATTTCAGATGCCATGTAATAGCACGGGCAGTGTAGATTGTGTAGTTTAACTGTACAGAATAAGTGTCTCATTAGACCAAAGAAATCTGAAGAATTAAATTATGGTTTATTTAACGACGTTCGCAACTGCCGAGTTTATATCAGCGTCGCTGGTGTGCTGGAATTTTGTCCCGCAGGAGTTATTTTACATGCCAGTAAATCTACTAACATGAGCCTGTCATATTTAAGCACACTTAAATGCCGCGACCTCGAGCATAGAAGGCCAGCGCTATACCCACTGTGCTAGCGAGGCCGACTAAATTTGAAGAATGATAACCCAAAGACAATAGAATATAATGGGTCTCGAAACTTGTAACTCGCTCTCCTGTAAAAAGAGTAAAATGTAACTTATCAGGTTTTTCCCCTGTACTCTTCAAATGGTAACCATCACAGATAATTCTGTAGGACTAAAAATTAATCTCGTCTAACAGTGCATATACTGTAGAAGTCTCTACCGCCAAGTCTCTCAATTGAGTGCGCTCCTTGTGATGACTGTTGACTTAAAATATAATGCCAATACTATAAATATAAATTGAACACGGAATAAGGCCATTAAGGAAAAAGAACCAAAGGAGGAAGATTCGATCCGGTGCGGTGGGTTGAACTTCGGGGTAGCTCAATGGTTAGAGCTCTCAGTGAGTAGAACTGGGAGACCCGGATTCGATCCTCGGCGCCGGAGCGAAATTTTTTTTCATTAGTAACAAATGGTAACCCTGAATATTATTATATCGTACAAAAAACACACACACGAATTATGATTATTGAGTACAACTTCAAACTCGGTATCAGTTCGTAACACTTTAAATTAAAATATCAGCATTACGTGCTAGTAACGGAAAATGTTATTCGCATTAATTTAACTGATCTGAACACGCCTATTATAAATTACTTGTATTTCGTATAATATTCAAATTCATTATCTCGTATCCAATTTCAGATCATATGAAGTGCATAGGCCTATACTTAATTTAAGAATTTACTAACGAACTGAAACTACTGGGTGTTCAGTTCAAAGTGTGTCATGGCTCGCTGTATGCCGTCATGTGGCTAGCCGATGAGCCTAGAGAATTCAATCTTCCTACACTTCCGCAGAGGTGTATAACCTATGAGGTAGAGAAGTTGCCTACCAAGTACGGCGTTCATTCTGAAGAGTACGTACCGATACGTACGGTAACGCCGGTAGTGGCAGGAATGTGAACTGTTTGGAAATACGTACTGTCGGGATATGGGGAGAGGGTTAAGACGATTACTTACGTATTTGTTGACATTAACTTCGACGGTCAACATGGACACGGAGCATTTGATTTGTGTTGTGGAATGTTACCGTACGCAGCCGATTATAACAAATACCCTGCGTACGACTTGCCGGCGCAAAACACAGTTCGAAAGAGGTTATGGTAGCACACAGACCGTACAGATCGCCATCTGTTGCTATGACGTTCAAGTTATACCGTACACGTTCTCAAGTTCAGATTGAAGAACGCCTTAAATAATAGACAACTTCTCTAACATATAACCTGAAACTCGATTCAAATCTGTGACCCAACAACAGTGACGTCATGACACACTTTGAAATGAACACCCAGTATATCTCGAACAGAAAATGAAGGGTTCGAAGCCATAGTGGGCCAAGCGCCATTTATTAAAAACGGAGAAAGAAAACAAAGTTAAATGAATACCATAGTTTAATGAAGATTGACATAGGCCTATCATTTAGTTTTAATGTGTATACTTTATATTACTTGCTATTTGTTTCCATTGAATTATGGTAATAACTTCATTTAACCCTTGTTTTCTACGGTTTTAGTAAATGGCGCTTGGCCCACTATGGTTCTGAACCCTTCAAATATCTTTCGGGATATTGAAGCAGCAAGTGTTTCTTTCAGACTTTATCAAAGAATTTATACTTTATGTATTTATATACAAAATGAGTTCCATTGATGTAACATACCACACTGGCAGGTTCCGCTACTACAGAAAGCTCTCCTGAAGTTGATGCTGTGTTCAGCCTGACATGTTGCCCAGCAGTTATTGAACTGGCATTGTGCCACTGTAAGAAGGAAGCGTGATTAATGACACTAGAGATTGCAACAAGTATTTAATAAATCAACAACTTTATTCGAGATGAAAAATTGTATAATATAATTTTGCAGAGGGTAAGACATTTTGTTTTCCAATATGCTATAGCTTACTGATTACTTTCAAATTACACGTCTAAATACAATTTGTTATAAGTTGGTGAAAGATAAAAATCTTACATTATTTTATATGATTACTAATAGTAATAACTAGTTATAAATATTTAATTTGCATTTATATGCAAGCTTTTAAGAAGTATTAACTTTCTTTCCAAATTATTAAATGTTCCACAAACTTTTTGACGTTAATTACATATCCCGCATATTTTGAGTAATATCATAGAATAAAAGCAACCAACTTGAAATAAGTCAATAACAGCTATAGGGCTATTCCATATGAAATCGATCAGTAAAAAACCTCGCATTTTTTATACTCTAATTTTTTTCCCCTATTTATAAAAGGTGTTGAGGAGAGTATCATCAGTGCGGTTTTCGGCGTAATAGATCGACTATTGATCAGATTTTTTGTATTCGACAGATAATGGAGAAAAAATGGGAGTATAAGGGTACAGTACATCAGTTATTCATAGATTTCAAAAAGGCTTATGACTCGGTTAAGAGGGAAGTATTATATGATATTCTTATTGAATTTGGTATTCCCAAGAAACTAGTTCGATTAATTAAAATGTGTCTCAGTGAAACATACAGCAGAGTCCGTATAGGTCAGTTTCTATCTGATGCTTTTCCAATTCACTGCGGGCTAAAGCAGGGACATGCACTATCACCTTTACTTTTTAACTTCGCTCTAGAATATGCCATTAGGAAAGTTCAGGATAACAGGCAGGGTTTGGAATTGAACGGGTTACATCAGCTTCTTGTCTATGCGGATGACGTGAATATGTTAGGAGAAAATACACAAACGATTAGGGAAAACACGGAAATTTTACTTGAAGCAAGTAGAGCGATCGGTTTGGAAGGAAATCCCGAAAAGACAAAGTATATGATTACGTCTCGTGACCAGAATATTGTACGAAATGGAAATATAAAAATTGGAGATTTATCCTTCGAAGAGGTGGAAAAATTCAAATATCTTGGAGCAACAGTAACAAATATAAATGACACTCGGGAGGAAATTAAACGCACAATAAATATGGGAAATGCGTGTTATTATTCGGTTGAGTAGCTCTTATCATCCAGTCTGCTGTCCAAAAATCTGAAAGTTAGAATTTATAAAACAGTTATATTACCGGTTCTTCTGTATGGTTGTGAAACTTGGACTCTCACTCTGAGAGAGGAACATAGGTTCAGGGTGTTTGAGAATAAGGTGCTAAGGAAAATATTTGGGGCTAAGCGGGATGAAGTTACAGGAGAATGGAGAAAGTTACACAACGCAGAACTGCACGCATTGTATTCTTCACCTGACATAATTAGGAACATTAAATCCAGACGTTTGAGATGGGCAGGGCATGTAGCACGTATGGGCGAATCCAGAAATGCATATAGAGTGTTAGTTGGGAGACCGGAGGGAAAAAGACCTTTAGGGAGGCCGAGACGTAGATGGGAGGATAATATTAAAATGGATTTGAGGGAGGTGGGGTATGATGATAGAGACTGGATTAATCTTGCACAGGATAGGGACCGCTGGCGGGCTTATGTGAGGGCGGCAATGAACCTTCGGGTTTCTTAAAAGCCATTTGTAACTAAGTAAGTAAGTAAGTTGAGGAGAGTGCATTTTCAAAAATATACTATCGAAAGTCAAACGGTTTTCATATTGTTGAGACACAAATTTAGCGTATTTTATAAAAACAAGCTTCTTTTAGCGCTCAGAACCCTGGAACCTTTACTGCAGAACATTGAATGGGAGCTCATTTTGAAGCTGACAGGTTTGGTAGGTTATGTTAAGAAGTAATCCTTATTTTTATTGTACATAGAGAGACAGATAATCTGATTTTACTTACTTTTAGGCTTTTTGCCAATTTGTAAAAATGTAAAAAAAAAAATATTGAGAAAAAACCTTACATTATTAAGAGGGATTCGGCATTGTTTGCTTAGTGGTATGGCAATAAGTTTCGAGGATATTAAATAGATTATTTTCACACGCCTGAACTTGAACGGCGCAGTACCGCACGCACTGGCCGAGAGCTGAAGATAGGCGAGCGTTGGGCGTCATTTTACTCCTGTGTTTATGAAAACTTGTGATAAAGCTACCCCAGCTATGCGCTACTAGACGAAACATCACGTGTTTGTCTCCTGGCCTTGCTTGTATCGGCTAGCTCCCGTCTCACAGTCAGCTGTTACTTCACGCGCGTACTATTTATTTTCTTTATTTGATATTTTCAATACTTTATCAACATACCATCAGTAAAAAATATGTGTTTATTTGTACTTTCAATGCGCAATCTAACTATATATTTTTAAAATATTTTTTCCTTGGCAAAGGCGTCTTAATGAGGAAAAATCTAAATTTCTCCATTTCCATAAAAAGTAAGAAAATCTGTTTATATGTCAATATAAACTTTAATTTCTCAGCATCAAAATAAACCATGATTTTGATCACTGGGCGAAAGGGTTTCGGAGCCACAACAGTTTAAAGTTGCTAATTTTATGAAAATGCGATAAATTTAAATATTTCTAATTTAAACACTATGAAGTTCTGATGCCTCAAACTTTGCACAAAGCATTGTATCACAGTTCTCTACGTACAAAAAAGTTTTATTGTATTTAGAAATTGTAAGGTAAATTTTCTCTATATTTCGACCGATTTGAGATGGAATAGCTCTATAGTTAAGAAGTGATAAAGAATTTATTAATTTGTTGTAAAGCCAGTTCATTATGTTCGTATGATATTTTTCCACAGAATTTTTAACAATTTAAATACAGGTGACTTAGAAGAACCCTGCAAAAATATTGGGAAATATTTCATCTTATGAGTAGAAGAACACCTGAACAAGGATGGAATAGTATAACTACGATGCAAGAATACAAGGTAGGGAAGTGTTTTTTACAAAATTGACGAAAAGTTTTAAAAATGAGCAGAGCGAGTTTTTCAATTTCCGATTTTGTAATTCACTTCACAAACGTACAGGGTGTAACGGGTATAAGTGCCGTCCTTTTCACAGTCGTCGGAGACGGTCTACAGGATCAAAAAATGTCCATACAACATAGGGTCAAAACTTGATAGTTTTCCCAGAAAAAATATTTCTTCTCTTATTTTATTCGCGTTATACTAGGCCTACTTATATCGTTAGTATAATTACGAAAACAATAAATTACATCAATAGGTATATCTAGCAAAGAGTTAATATTAGTTTAAATACATATTTGTGTGTTCTATTACGTTTTCGTGAAATTAAATAAAAATGCATGCTTAAATTTGTTAATATTCTGGCGTGAGAGATGTGGCAACGTGTTCAGCAGGCAGTGCTCTGCACAGATGTAAGTACGAGTCAGCGGAGTTCAAGCGTTAGTGCCACCAAATGTCTGCATTCGAACTTTTGACACGGCAAGCATGCTAGGAGATGCCTTCGGGCGCTACACCAGAAATTTAGTGTTTAACAATGAGTGGCATCTCTAACCTTTGGTTCCCTATCAAAATATACTAATGTTGGGCTCCTCTATGATCTGTATAATTTTGACCCTGTTAATCTGGAACACTTCTGGAACAATGGGTTCCAGATTAACTATTCCTAATTTTCATATTATGTGATAGAGGGTATAAACATTTTGCTCCAATACAGCAGTGTTCGAAATGCTTCCTATCGAGGTATGAGACGGTTCCTCGTATAGGATAAGGAGGTTTTCATCAGATTAGTATTTCGTGTTAATATTCTTATATAGATAGGAAGAGTGGACGTGTAAGAAAGGTCCAGAATGTGAGGCGGAAGTAACAGGTGGGCAGAAAGGCCGAAGCGACGCTACGCGGACAGGAAACATGTGTCCAGGCGTGGAGTTGACCGATGAGGGAATGTGTGGACTTTGCCTGCGGGTGGTCAGCAAGATGACGCCAAGCCAGGTTCGAAAAGAGATGATCTGGTATATGTCAGAGAATTGTCAGAAACACCGGAAGTAGGGGAGAATCTAGTAACGAGCAATTTTTGAAAAGCGCGTCTTAAGTGACGTAAGAGTAATCATGGCCAATCAGGATTCGTAATAGAGACACGTGATTTATAGATAGGAGGGCGAAATTGTAAGTTTGGTGGTTGCAATAGAGGGTAGTTTTGGCAGATAGACAGAGGGCATATAGACAGCGTGCGGTGAGGACGCACTCCACATATTCTCGGCGAACCTAACTCGGAAGGATAACAATTTACGGACTTAGAATTTTTTAGTGGGTTTAGTAAGAAGTCGTGTGTCGTATCATTATTATAAGTCTGAATTCTTTTCTCATCATTATTATTACATTAAGAATAAATTGTCATCACGTTATCAACTCTCCGTTATATTATTGGTGTTTTATAGTACAAAATATATAATTACGTGAATTCAGAAATTAGTCTACCAACTTGTAGGAAGTGAGAGCAAGATATTATACACTTGGACGCGCATTTCTGCTAATCTGAAACAAACAATAATAATAAACGTTCTCATAGTTCTTACCAATAGCTTCTGGTGTGCGCCTACATCATTTCAATCTACGAGCACGTCTCCCAAACCCCATGTCCCAACCGTTTTGCAGCTGACCTGGGAAATCTCATACTCTACCGGAGTAATCTCGAGGAGGCTGGCGCCCAAATTAATTAGTGTACATCTTTAATTATTGACATCAACGTGCCTCCTTGAGATACTTTCCATACACGACGGAGCTGGCAGCCGAGGGCAAGGAAAGGCGTCGTGGGCAACAACGACGACGACCGACGACCGTCGCAGGTAATACGGTAAAAGTCAAAACTCTTCATTCATTGACCTTATTATCATCCATGATTGTCTTTAAGGTCTACCATGGAAACAATGGAAGTTGATTTGTTTTCGTTGCGCGTCGCAAAATAATTTCTGTCCGATATGTGTATACATTTCCAATCATTAAAACGGCATCAGTTTACGAAATGTTGAACTGGCAGACTTGCGTAGGACATATGGAGCAGCTTATGGCAATACTAATGAGACACGGCGAATTTATGCGAAACAACATCTGTTGCGTTATATTACCTGTCGTATAACATTTTCAAGGCTAGATCAAAGTCTTCGAGATAGTGGCCAGTACTTACTATTTACCTTGAAATTCTTTGAAATTCTCATTTCTTTCAAATCGCTATATCTCGATACGGAAGCATTTCCGGACACTACTTTAATACGAAAAAAAAAAAGTTTCATTACGTGCCCTCTGTCACTTCTGAAAATTACGAATAGTTATTCTGAAACATCCTGTATAGTGACATCTATGAGCCAAACTCGCAGAGTTGAGGCGAATAGCGGCAAGTTAAGGACAATGACGTGAATATATATATTGTATGTATGTATTTTATTTTAGTTGGTTATTTAACGACGCTGTATCAACTACGAGGTTATTTAGCGTCGAGGAGATTAGTGATAGCGAGATGAGGCCGAGGATTTGCCATAGATTACCTGGAATTCACTTACGGTTGGGAAAAACCTCGGAAAAAACCTAACCAGGTAACCAGCCCTAGCGGGGATCGAACCCGCGCCCGAGCGCAACTTCAGACCGGCAGGTAAGCGCCTTAACCGACTGAGCCACGCCGGTGTGTGTATGTGTGTGTTTTTTTTAACCCAACCTGCATGCTCCATTACTATGGAGTAATATTACATGCAATGATATTATCTTGGTATACATGCTATGTTAACTAAATATTACTGTTACTTTCTTACAAGATGATGGATATACGAATTATTCTTTTCATTGTAACTTGTTAAAATCTGTACTATTTGCAAATTTAATGAATTTTGTGGTATATTCTGAGATCAGTTTATTTTTGTTGACTGGCCAATTTTCTAACCGTAGAACTTTTGCTTTCAAAGTTTCTCTTTCCTGCTCTATTAATTTACAATCATATATAAGGTGATCCACTGATTGTTCTGCTGTATTACAAGTGCACATAGGGTTGTCTATAATTTTATACTTGTGTAAATATGATTTTATATTACCGTGACCTGTTATTAAAGTTGTACAATTAGGAGAGGTGTGTGTGTGTGTGCGTGCGTGCGTGTGTGTGTATGGATGTATGCATGCATGCACGTATGCATGTGATCACATTATTTACCATGACTAAAGATCTGCTGGCAAGGCAATGTGTCTCGACAGTATTAAAATGCCAGAAAGCACGTATGCATATTATGTGATCAGGGCTATTACCTACCCCAACTTAATTGAGTGAATGAAGATACCTTTTCATAGAGAAATGTTATAACTTATGACGTTGGTTGCTTGGGATTATGATATACTTTAGAGCAGTGGTTCCTAAACATTTTGACCCACTTTTGGGTGAGACTCTTTTGCGATCCCTCCCCTTTCCGTACCAGTAAGTTACTTAACCCCATTCGAAAATCCTCGTAAAATCGAAAATAATTATAATTTTACTCAAAACCATTGGATACCAACCAAAGAACGGCGAAAATAGAAGTAGGCCTATATGGTGTAACAATGACACGAAATATTCAGTAAATATCATTTCTAACGCTTCAGACTATTACCACCGTGGCGCTGCGATAATAGTTTAATACAAAGTGGTAAATTTCATGAAGAGAAGAGCTTTCAAAATTCGTATTTTCAGAAAATTTTGTGAATATAAGGGTTCATTAAGCCTATATGAAAATATACTTTATCACAGGGAAGTAAGGCGGTTTTCGCGGAATATCGTGCTGAAAAGAGTTCTACAGTTAAGAGCAGAACTTTTGTTGTAGCGGTACATGCAAGACGAGAAATCTGAACACGCGAACCTATTTATAAGTTCTCTTTCGCTTCTGAGATTAGTCTTCTTTGCTCATATTTTTGAATACTTAAACACTTTAATCAGTAGTTTGCAAGACAAAGATGTTGTAATAACAGCTAGGGATAAAATTAATGGGTTTAAAAAGAAACTTGATTTCTAGTCAATATCACTTGACAAAAATAAATTTTATTCATTCAAGAGTATTAAAGAACTCATGGAAAATTTAGCTATATGTGATAGACAAATACTGAGTTTGGTTTTACAACCAAGCAATTAAATTTCCACAATTTTAAGCAACAGCTTTTAAAGTATTTTCCGAAAAAAAGCTCAAAACAATTACGACAGTGACAGATGGATCCCTTTTTAGACATTTTCATTCAACTGACTGAAATTCCAGAAAATATTAAAGAACAACTAATTGAAACATATGCCTACTGTTAGAAATGTTTAAGTTAGACATTTTTTCGAAGAGCGTAGATCAGTTTTGGATCAAAAGAATGCAAGAATATCTCGAGTTTGCACAAGTAGGCCTACACAGTCCTTAATTTTTTATGTAATATTTGCAAACTCGTATTTATGCAAAATAAATTTGTCTATGATCATCATCAAAGCAAACGCGAGAAATTTTCTTGAACTTGAATATGATAACACAGTGTGTGAATGGAATACGGAGTCCAGATTTTAGAAGCTGCTTTCTGAAAAACATAAACATTTATCACATTATTTTTTTACTATATAGCTACTGAAACATTTTTTTTTTATTTTTATATTCAACGTTATTTCTCCTCATTCTATGATATAAAGTCAGGTGTACCTCAAGGTTCAGTCTTAGGCCCTATACTATATAAAATTTATACAGCTGATTTTCCAATTTCTAATGAGGTATTGGTGGCTACTTTCGCTGATGACACTGCTATTCTTGCTTCACATGAAGATCCATCAACAGCATCTGAAAACCTGCAGAATGAATTGAAAGAAACAGAAGACTGGCTAATTAAATGGAGAATACAAGCGAGTGAAAACAAATCAGTTCATGTTACTTTCGGAACCAGAACTGAAAACTGTCCTCCCGTAACAGTGTACAACAAAGAACTTCCTGAAGCAGACGATGTTAAATATTTACGTATGCATTTAGATCGCGGCTTAACATGGCGTAAACATATTGAAACTAAACGTAAAGAATTAAATTTTAAAACATCAAAAATCTATTGGTTATTGGGACCTAACTCAAAACTGTCATTAGAAAATAAACTTCTTGTTTATAAAGTCATACTAAAACCAATCTGGACATACGGCATCCAACTGTGGGGAACTGCTAGCAACTCAAACATTGAAATACTGCAGAGGAATCAGTCCAAAACTTTACGTTCCATTGTCACTGCACCATGGTATGTACGTAATGATGTCATTCATCATGATCTTAACATTTCAACTGTAAAAGAAGAAACCTCTAAGTTCAGCAAAAAAATACCTGCATCGATTAAATCAACATCCGAATCATCATGCATTAAATTTGCTGGATAATAGTCAAACAATAAGAAGACTTAAAAGGACCAATGCTCTTGACCTTCCATTCATTTTTACTACAGCTATTTAAAACACTGTTATTTTTCTTTTGGAGTGTTGTCATGGGATAACATCTCCACTCATGTCATATTCTTTTATAATATTTACTTATTGTCTATTGTAGACAGATTGTAAATGTGGCATAATTGTAAAAAAAAAAATATTAAACGTTGTTCATGTTTCTAAATACAAAATAAATGTATGTTAATAATATTTTTTTGTATTATTTTGCAAATCATCTCGCAACATCCCTCAGTTCCTTACACGATTTGGGAACCACTGCTATAGAGGTTTCCCAATACTTTTTTGCATCGTTAATATAGACGAATATAAATTATGCGAAAATATAGTGCAATGATAGAAAATTTACTTCAATACCCGTTTCTTACCAACAGAAAGTTGGAAAACTGCAATGTATCTTCATTTACGATCTAATCACTTACTAATAACTGTGATTGCTTTCATTTTTCACATTATGTTATACTGTGTGATGTAATGTATAAATATGAATCTATTTTCGTCTAATACTATTAATTTTATGTTAGGATATTATATATATATATATAATCCAATTTTTAAATAATATATTTTGTAACAATATTATTAATTATAACATATAATCATAATCATAGCTCTTTAAGAATTATTAAAATACCGAACTTGTAATTATTTTATTACTTAACTAAGAATCGGGATTATCACATAACCTAGATTGTATTGACGAAGAATGTATTCTGTTACCTGCAGGGTTATGCGCAATGAAGACGCCGACAACGACCAGGATGACGAAAAGGAAAGCAACCGTCCTCATTGTGAAGATGTGTTTTAGGTATGTCCTTCAACAAAGCAACTGATGAGACTAATTCAGAGTCTTCCCCTTTTATATCTTCTAGTAATAAAATAATAGGGTGTTACTACAGGAAACTATTAACCGCCGAGGGAAAATCCAGACGCTCAGTCAACAGGATGATGGATTGCAGAAATAAAGATACGCAGTTCAAGCAAAGCGAAGCTATTTCCACAGATTAAAGAAAAAGTTTGGACTAGACTTTGTAGATGTTGTATGATTATTATTATATATTTCTATTTATTGATGAGGAAGATAATATAATTTATCTAATATAATTAGTATATTTGACTTCCAATCAAAAAGTTTGTATAAACAAGATAAATAATTTTATTAACAAGATATTCTATTATAATAATTATAATATTGTCAATCTGTTAGTAGGTCCTTAAGTTGAGCTTCGCTGTCAAATTTACTCTCAAATGCAGAATGTAAAATATGTTTTTTTGGGAATTTGTCGCCCATAGACATATGCACCCTTTCGGATTTTTTTTGTCTCGTACCACTCAGACATTTTCACACTAAATAAAAATGATTACTTCTAAATTACGGTGATAATGTAATAGCATTTTATTTCATTTGGGTTGGAGATTGGAGGGGACAAGTTACGTTGAAAACAAGATTAAAAACTTTTTTTTTTCTCAGAATATTTTGTATCACAATAAAGCAGGTCATGTCCATCAACATTCAAAAGTATAGGTCTCGCAAGTACGGATTACCGACGGAAGGAATGCGAATCAAACACTGCGATAAGGAAGAGCGGGCGAGGGAAATGTCACGAGATAACTTGAATGATATTCACGAGTACAGCACAGTCGGAAGAGAAATGACATCGATAGAATCAGTCTTGCGTTGTGATAGTTACATTACGACTTTAGTTTGTTCCATTGCATGTGAATACGTGTCTTGTATTGCACGATATTATTATTATTATTATTATATTATTATTATTATTATTATTATTATTATTATTATTATTATTATTATTATTATTTCATTCGTAAACATATGTTGCGCGTTTAATTAGCTTCGAATTTTTCTCTTGCTACGTTCTTTATTTCCACAGCGATGTCCTCATTTGTTCATCTTCTTTGAAGAGACAGTACTTCCATTGGCTCGTACCTCTCCCCCCTCGGCGTGCCTACATACATACGTCAAAACAGACAGCAACGCCACCATTGGTTTTCGGTAATCGTTTCTTGCGCGAGCTATAACCACAGTCTACTATATACAGTCGCGAAGCTTGAGGTAATTTTTTGCAAATCTCGTGATAAAGCGCTCCAAGTGGTTAGCAACTAGAAACAATAGACTGTCCACGGTCGACTTTGGACTGTGTCGTATTTCCATCGAGTGCTAGCTCGTTGCGTATTTCACATTGATGCTTGTGAAATGTTCGTTATTGGTTGTAATGAAAATGTTAATGGCTAAAATACAATAAATGGAATAATAATATTTTACTAGAGATGTAGAAAAATTAAGTTTGTTTTAATGAAATTTATTGATCACGTTTCATTTTCAATTCTGGTGGGATTATTATTGCTTAGGCCTACTTTTTTTTTTCAAAGGATATATTTTTAATTATAGCTGTTAATTTTATTGTTATTTTTATTTGTTACTTTACTAGAAACGTAGAAAAAGCCTGTTACAATAAAATTTATTGATCACGTTTTATTTCCAATTCTGGTGTGATTATTATTGCTTAACCTCCTTCTACTTTGTTAACTACGTAAGCCTACACTACAAGTACCGGTACACGTAAGTTACTTCATTAATTCATATTTCCATTATTATTGTTGTAAAGGGAAATGAAAATTAATATTTATTGGTTTCATAGTTAATTATCGCTATAATCTTGAATGAGTGAAGCGATTATAGTAAATTTCAGTTCGTTTTGCACAAACAAAAATAATATTAACTTATTTCTTGCAGGTATCTTCGAGTTTATGGTGGAATTTAATATACCTCATTAAAATAATAAATTAACTTTATGCATTTAATATTTCAATAATGGAAGCAAGGTGTTAATTTTTCCAAAAGAACACAACGAAAGTGTAACATATTTTGTCGTCTACTAGGAGAGAGATCTGCGATGATGAGGCGATAGTAGCGATCCTAGTAGTGGGCAACTACCCATGTTTGCATTTTTACTACATATTGAGCTTCGCGACTGTATATAGTAGACTGTGCTATAACGGCTATTTAATCGTATAGTATTACACAATAGTATGGAATAGTGCTATTAGCTACTTCTTCAAACATTTCGAAATAAAACTTGAAACGGAAAGACATATTTCACTCTCAGCCAACAAATTAATTACAGCGAGTTGTTAATAAATACATGGACGTAATATATCTCTCTCTCTCCCTCTCTCCCTCCCTCCCTCTCTCTCTCTCTCTCTCTCTCTCTCTCTCTCTCTCTCTCTCTCCAAGAGCGTCGAGGTACTTTTCGAAACAATAACTAAATATGCAGCTTGATATCACTACAATATTATCCTGTTTGTCAATAGGAGCCATTTCACCTGTAAGTACGGCGTGCCGTACCGTTTTATTAATAGAAATCGAAACATGTCTCCCTTCGAAACTTGTCATCCTAAACCACGACCACGACACTATGGCCTATTGTAGCGGTTCCCATGGGCGCCGCCAAATTTTGGCAAAGACGCCGCGCCGAAGATATTGTCGTATGTCTACTCAGTGGTTAGAAATGATAAAATGACTCAGGTAAAAGCCCGGTTTTGGATGGGATTTTTTTTCAATGAGTGTAAATCGGGTTTTAATAACCTTACAATTTTTGTTGTTGTTGTGCAGACCACTTCTAAAAGGTCAACATCGTTCGTCAACAAAATAATGAAACTTTAAGAATTAAAGTGTACATCTTGATTACACAACTTTTAATACTATAATATCACTTCGGAATACATAGATTATTGTTTTCACATGTTAAATATTAGGTTACGGACCTCGTCGACTAGTTTCAGACTGTTGTGGACTATCTTCAGAACTGTCTTGTATCTGTGTATTGTATGACTTGTCTCATCTTGATTATACATCTTGATTACAGAACTTTTAACATTATATCGTCAACGTCTGTGGAGTAACGGTCAGCGCGTCTGGCCGCGAAACCAGGTGGCCCGGGTTTGAATTCCGGTCGGGGCAAGTTACCTGGTTGAGGTTTTTTTCTGGGATTTTCCCTCAACCCAATACGAACAAATGCTGGCTAACTTTCGGTGCTGGACCCCGGACTCATTTCACCGGCATTATCATCTTCATTTCATTCAGACGCTAAATAACCTGAGATGTTGATATAGCGTCGTAAAGTAACCCAATAAAAAAATATCATATCACTTCGGAATATATACTTTAGAACTGGCAGTTCCTAAGATAGCCCACAACGGACTGAAACTAGTAACCTAGTATTTAACACGTGAAAACAATAAACTATATATCCTGAAATTAAAGTGTGTTTTTAAATATTTTGTCGAAAAAATCACAACATTATCCAAAACCGTACAAGGGTGCCTAAAATTCGATAACCGAGATTATTAAATACTTGAAAAAATTGGCAATATAAATCCCTGTTTCTTACACACACAGTTAATAATCGGAAAATAAAGGTTCAATAACTGGCTTTTTTTAATAGGCATGACATGTGCCGATTGTTTATAGAAAGGGACAATTTATAACAGCTCTCTATATGAATTTATATCTATCAAATTGTAAATATATAGTCTTAAAATAATGCTATTATACGTTTAAATACTTAGCTTTAAAGTATTATAAATTATGTATTAGCTTTGAAGGTTTTCGAGACATTATTTTTATATCAGCATCATCTCCAATCAGGGGCGGACGCAGGATTTTTTTTTCGTGGAGGGATTTGAGGAGATAGTAAAAATGGAGTAATGAGAA
Organism: Periplaneta americana; assembly: GCF_040183065.1. Classification (NCBI taxonomy): domain Eukaryota; kingdom Metazoa; phylum Arthropoda; class Insecta; order Blattodea; family Blattidae; genus Periplaneta; species Periplaneta americana. The sequence goes on from NC_091117.1 coordinate 173,097,815, forward strand.
ATAAGTTTATATACTCACAATTTGTTTCCGAGTCACAAACATTTACAAGTTGGCTTGAGTAGCGTAGTCGGTATAGCCTTCTGTGCTCGAAGTTGCGGGCTCTACCCCAATCCAGCTCGATGGCATTTAAGTGTGTTTAAATGCGACAGGCCTCATATCAGTCGATTTACTGGCATGTAAAAGAAGTCCTGAGGGAAAAAATTCTGGCACACCGGCGATGCTGATATAACCTCGGCAATTGCGAGCGTTGTTAAATAAACCATATTTTTTTAATTTTAACATTTACAATGACTGCAATACAAAAACAATGACAGAATGACATTTACAGAAGAAGGCGACGAGGCTTCTTAGACATTTCATCCAGTACTGCATGAGCTTTTACTTCTACATTTTTATGTATATACATCAAGGCCAGTCCATTTAATCTGTCTGCTCCCATAGTGCTCCTCAAGCAAGTCTTCAAATACCGCAAAGTTGAGAACCGTTCTGGTGTTGCTGTAGTTACAGGCAACGTGCAGAAAAGTTTCAGCGCCTTGCGAGTGCAGGGAAAAATAATTTCATTGCACTTGTTCAAAGATGATATAAAAACAGTAGGTATTAGGTGAAGATTTTTCTGATCAAGGAAATTTCTTCTCCACATCTTCAATTCATTGAAAAAAGACTCTGGTGATGCATCAACATCATTGGGGCACTGATTTACTACAGCCTGAACAGCAGTTTCTAAATCTTCATCTGATGCTCGCACTGTATTTTTAGGCAGAAAAGTTTGTATGGACTTTAGGATTCCCTTATGATTTAAAAACCTGTCCTTGAGTTGACTAATGAAATAGTCTAAGAAGAGAAGGAAAATTACAAGCCTAAAATACTCTTCATGACTCTCTGTCTTGAAGTAAGAACTCTGTGTTCGTCTTCCTGCAGTTCTTGGAATTTAACATTTTAGCAAAGAGAATTTACGTGGAAAACTATTTAATTCCTATGTACATTCACAAATTAAAATTAATATTATTTTTGTTTCTTGTTTCGTATTTTTCTCAAAATTTCGGGGGGGATATATCCCCTTAACCCCCCCTTTGCATCCGCCCCTGTCTCCAATCTAAGCAATTATTTACTGACTTCTAGAATTTTAGGTCGTTTCATAGGTAACACTTACAATTCAGCACTTTACCAGAAAATTATACAGGTTGCATAATTCAGTGCATACAGATAGACATATAGATAGTCGTACATACACATACGTACAGTAAGGAAATAAACGCGTTTGCACACATGCATAAGATGCAGCAGCAGCAGTAGTTATTAATAATGATAATAAAAAATGAGCATAAACCATTCCTAGCGTCACCCTGTAACTAAATATTGTCAGTAGGTATCTCTTCATGCTCAATAAATCACACAGATGCATAGTTTCATTCAATATTCCTGACAGTAATGTAATGGGGAAGTAATGTAACAGAACAGTAAATATTACTTATTCTATATGCTAGAAATTTTACTGGAGATAGGATACATTAAATCTGATTATCGAAATGCAGTATTTCGAGCCCGGAATTTTAGGTGCTAAAAGTTAAGAATGACAATGAGTGTAGATGAATAGAAGTGGTGCCCGTGAGGAGGGTTTTAAGCTTAGTTCACAAGAGTCCGATATGTAATAATAGACAACAGAGTCAGGACTGAGCAATGGATCTTGCAAACCATGCGCTAATTTGTAAGTGGGGTTAAGAGGATTAAAGACCTTTAACGATACCAAAGGGAAAATACCGAATAACAAGAATGGCATTTCAAAGAAGTGGAGGTATGGCAATGATCTTGTAAATCGTACGCTAGTTTGTAAGTGGCGGTTAAGAGGATTAGAGACCTTTAGCGGTACCGGAGGAAAAATACTGAATGACATCGCAAAGAAGTGGGGGCATGGCTTTTATATTTATCAACTATAGCGAGGAACAATATTAACTTTTAGCACCTAAAATTCCGGGCTCTAAATATGACTAAGGACCAGAATATAATAATAATAATAATAATAATAATAATAATAATAATAATAATAAAATCAATTATGCAACCGAGGACTAGCATATTCATTCCAAGATAATCTGAAATAATAGGCCTATTAATCAATTATGCAACTGAGAACTAACAATTCATTTCAAGATAACCTGAAATAAATTAAAATGTTAAAAAACGTTATGTTTTATTTAACGACGCTCGCAACTGCAGAGGTTATATCAGCGTCGCCGGATGTGCCGGAATTTTGTCCCGCAGGAGTTCTTTTACATGCCAGTAAATCTACTGACATGAGCCTGTCACATTTAAGCACACTTAAATGCCATCGACCTGGCCCGGGATCGAGCCCGCAAACTTAGGCATAGAAGGCCAGCGCTATACCAACTTGCCAACCAGGGCGACGAAATAAATTAATCAATTATGCAACTGAGAACTAGCATATTCATTTCAAGATAACCTGAAATAATAGTAATCAATTATATGATGAAAGAGTAATGGAACGGAGAAAAATTCTCTCCGGCGCCGGGATTTGAACCCGGGTTTTCAGCTTTACGTGCTGATGCTTTATCCACTAAGCCACACCGGATACCACCCCGGCGTCGGACAGAATCGTCTCAGATTAAGCTCCAACTCTTGGGTTCCCTCTAGTGGCCGCCCTCTGCACTACGTCATAGATGTCTATGAACGTAGGACCGAAGTCCACACATGTGCTGAGGTGCACTCGTTATGAGTGACTAGTTGGCCAGGATCCGACGGAATAAGCGCCGTCTTAAATCACGAACCCAAGAGTTGGAGCTTAATCTGAGACGATTCTGTCCGACGCCGGGGTGGTATCCGGTGTGGCTTAGTGGCTAAAGCATCAGCACTTAGAGCTGAAAACCCGGGTTCAAATCCCGGCGCCGGAGAGAATTTTTCTCCGTTCCATTACTCTTTCATCGTATGATGACGCAGAATATCTGCATGGAAATATCATATGTACTTCGGTACATTAAAATTATGTATATATATAATCAATTATGCTACTGAGAACTAACATATTCATTTCAAGATAACCTGAAATAAATTAATCAATTATGCAACTGAGAAGTAGCATATTCATTTCAAGATAACCTGATATAAATTAATCAATTATGCAATTGAGAACTAACATATTCATTTCAAGAAAACCTGAAAGATATTCTCAGAAAAAAGAAATTACAGAATTGCAAACAAACTGTCAATACGGTTTCTAATGTCAGTATAGTTTCTACTACTGATACAGAAATAAATAATGCTTCTGTAATAAATATTTGAACTCAAATCTGCATTTCCACGAACCTTATGGGATGTTCTAGATTAGTCTTATTAAAATTTTGTCTTTTTCCCGCTTAAGTTAACCTCAGAGATAATTCCTAAGTTGTTGAATAGCTCTAATTCAAAGTAAATTTATAACTAAACTAAATAATACATTAAATTATAAGTTTTAAATAATAAAAAGTAGAATCAAGCCTTTAGATAATAAATTTGTTATTGTACATCATAAAATTAATACGTCATATTGCAAAGAATGATCTAATTAAATATTAACTAAGTTATTATTAATCAATGCGGTTCTTACCTGTTAATGAGATGAATGAGGTCGTTTCCAGCATGCCTGCACCTCAATTCGGGGACGAATCTTCATAAGTTCGAAGATCAGATATAGTTCTGGATTTAAGAAGTTTCTGTGTTTTGTTTTGATTGAAGAAGAAATTCCACTCACACAAAAATGCTGAGAGAATGGCAAGAGATGTAAAATAGCGGCGTCATTAAACACTTTCAACTCTTTGCGAACAGAAATACGAAAGTTTCAGATTGATACGTTACCGAGTTTTATTTTCAGCGAATCGTCAACGAACATTTCCAGAAGGCTTTCTTCTAATTTTAAGGCAATATCAGAGGAATTGATGATGATCGTGTAAAAATGATTTGTAATCCAATCTTTGGTGTTGTCTTCTCTCTCAACTTGTGGAAAGTAGTTAAAAACTATGTAGGCGTACTGAAATTTTACAATTTGAATTTATTTTCAGTAATAACCTACTAACTTCATTTTGCTCAATAAGTTCAAAAACAGTTCGGAAAAATGAACTACTCTATTTTGCTTTTATTTTCTCAAGCAAAGCAAGACAGAGCCTATTATAGGGCCCAAAATTCATTACACCACAGACAATGAGTAGCAGTAGGGTCGTTAGTTCTACGTGATGATGCCTTTGCCATCAAATAAATGCTTCTGGTACTCATTTCTCTTGGAGGCTGAATGATTCTCACGGCCATAGTGCGACCTTCCAACTTATAATGCAATTCCTTAACCGCGAAGCTACCGTCCCTCCCCCTTTATTGACGCAGTTAACACAGGTTTCTTAAACTCGTATAATGCTTTCACTTTTTCACGATCTTTAATATTCTTGTCATTTGTCAAAGCCATGGAGTTGGAGATTCAGTTTAGATCAATAAATTTGTTGCAAATATCTACCAAATAACCTATTTGACAAATCCGGCCTTCATCTTCATAATATGTAACCAAATTGGTTTTCAATGTTGAAAGGGAACAATCTACTTCGTTTTTCAATTGAGATGCTCAGAATAATAACGGCAGATCCCAACCGACCATGAACTTTGAGATAGGTGTACGACTGTGTACTCCTGTCATTTACCTTTCATACGGTGAAGTATCAAATTACTTGGAATATACCAAAGCACTCATATTCCACATTGAAAATTAGTCTTTAGTGGAAAAGAAAGCTTTCTCAGTGAATAAATGGCATATCCCAACTATGTGGGATTTTCTTTGCGCCCACTACTAGTTCATGGCGTTATAATCAATATGACATGGTCTCATTCCATCGTCATGCTGGGATACTATAATTATCAGCCTTACGATTAATAGACCGTGGTCATAAGAGGAAAAGTGAAGAAGGTAAACTTGCGAATTATAAATGAGGCAGTAGAGCAAGTTGGCAATTTCAAATACTTGGGGTGTACTATAAGCAGAATGTATGTATATAGGGCGTATGTATGTATGTATGTATGTATGTATGTATGTATGTATATGTAGTCCACGCCTGTGGAGTAACGGTTAGCGCGTCTAGCGCGAAACCAGGTGGCCCGGGTTCGATTCCCGGTCGGGGCAAGTTACCTGGTTGAGGTTTTTTCCGGGATTTTTCCTCAACCCAATATGAGCAAATGCTGGGTAACTTTCGGTGTTGGACCCCGGACTCATTTCACCGGCATTATCACCTTCATCTCATTCAGACGCTAAATAACCTAAGCGTCGTAAAATAACCTACTAAAATAAAAAATAAATGTATGTATGTATTTACACTGCAAGTGGGCAAACACTCGGTGGCAGTGGTAACTTAAATACACAGAATAAAAATAATACACAATAATTACAAATAATAATAATAATAATAATAATAATAATAATAATAATAATAATAATAACGTAAAAGGAGGTTAGCAATACCAAAGAAAGCTTTTAATAGAAAAAGGAGCACCTTCTGCGGACCTCTGGAGAAAGAACTAAGAAAGAGACTACTGAAGTACTATGGGGCAGAAACATGGACATTACGACGAAGTGAAGAGAAGCGAGAAGTGTGGATATGGAGAAGAATGGAGCGTGTGAAGTGGACAAGAATAAGAAACGAAGCTGTGGATGAAAAAAGAATGATGCTGAAAGTAATCACAAAAAGGAAAAGGAATTGGCTGGGTCACTGGTTGAAAAGAAACTGACTTCTGAAGGATGCACTAGAAGAAATGGTGAACGGGAGAAGAGTTCGGGGCAGGAAAATATATCAGATGATAAGACGATATTAAGATATATGGATCATATGAGGAGAAACAGGAAAACAGGAAAGACTGGAGAATGCTGAGTTTGCAGTGAAAGACCTGCCCTTGGGCAGAACACTATGAATGAATGATGAATAGTCCTGCACCTTATCCATTACGCTACTGGACTGACACAACTACACCTTACTTTACGGTTTATAAGGACTTCAAAAGCTAATATCTAATATTTTGAAAATTAAGGCCCATTTGACACGGTTTTCGGATGGGTATTGTTTTTTCTTCTATAAATTTACGTTATGAAAGTTCAATAAAATCGATATCTGGAACAGTATGGACTTCCTTTGTTAGTAATATATGAGACTATATTGTTTACACGGCGTGAATTCAATAAAATTCAGCACAGCATAGTTTCATAAAACATAGCTGCTGTTTTAAGATTTAATTAATTTATCTTAAGACAATTAAAATTCTATCCACGTGCATTGTCGTTCAACGGGATGTTTGTTCACTTATTTATTTCCTGCTATAGCACAGCGTGGACATCCAAGAGGATGTGGGGCTCCACAGGTGATACTGAAGCATGTACAAATAGGAAACAAAAACCAACCACTAGCTGCAAATTTCCAGAACGTGCGACACTTATCTTCATATCATTTATTATCTCTAATGGACGATCAATTCAAAGCATGGACATAGGATTGGATGAACTCGAAGCATTCCATAAAGATCTTTGATATATTTTATTGTACAAAAACAAGTCAGATTTTAAAAGTTGCCATATTATGTCGTATTTTTTTAAATGTGAAGGGCTATCACGACCGATGTAAGCTGGTGGAATAAAAATGACACACAATATCGAATGTGATAATACTCATTCTATAGCTGTTTTTTCTACCAAAATCTCATAGGATCATCTCTTGGATAAAATAAATTATCGTAGTAAATCTTTAAATGCGGAAAAGGATCGAAGGGAGTAAAAACATTATCTTTTAATAAAATAAATCTGGTTTTCCCATCCTTCGGTGATAAAAGCTGCATATTATTTTATATTAGCCTTTGAAAGGAAGCAATCCTCAGCTGATAGAGTGAAACCATATCGCCATACACTTCCTTACACCTGGCAACAACAGGACGTGGTTTGAAAGAAACTCCTGAATTCATAGTTTAGGGAAAAAACGTTAAATAGAAGTATGAAACTTCATTACATAATGAATATGCACACGATACATACAGTAGTCTACATACAGAGTGTCTAAAATTTCTTACCAGCTAACTAAAGAGGTTGGGTCAGTAGCGGTTCCTCGGGGGAGGGAAGGGAGGAACGTCCTCTCACATTTTTCTTCTTTTGAAAGTAAATACCAAATGAAATAGATGCCTTGAAATTCGAGGAAGATTCGATAATTTTTAAGTTCACAGCTATAAAAAAAACCTCGGTTGATCGAGTTTTAAACCATGCGCACATGCTGCTAGAAAACTGTGAGAAGGATGCGAGATTGTTTGTGTGGAGGAAAGTCAATCCATTCCTCCTTTACTGCAGTTAACACACACAGACAACAGTGCGCTAGTGGCCATAGAAAGAAGCAGAGTTTTAAAGCAAGTAAATGAACGGATAGGGAGGAGATCCTCCTCTGAATCAGCGCATGGGCGGGAAATAGAATCCGACTGGTCTTGCAGCAAGCTCGCTACCGCTGCCATTTAACGATGCTGCATTCAACCAAACTATAACATGTCATCTAGGAGGAGACACAATAAAAACAGTTTTAACGCAAAGCTATGAAAGACACCATATAAACTTTTTTAAAAAATTATAAATAAAGATATATTCATTGCACTATACAGGATGTTTAAAAAATACGGGGCATAATTTCAGGTATGTATTTCCCACATGTAGACAATCAAAATAGTTCATTACAACATGTGTCCGGAAATGCTTTATTTCCGAGTTATGGCCTTCACAACATTGAAATTCACCAGAACGTTTTTCTTTCCGCAGGTCGTTGCCGTCAAAGGAGACGTTAAGAGGGCACTCTGACAGTTCATTCCGAGGCGAAGGTTACATTCAGTGTTGTGTAGGCGTTAGACTGTGCGACATGTATTCAAATCAAAAGCTGGCAGAGATACTTCATGTACGGTAAGGCGGACGGCAATGCTGCGCTGGCTCGTCGTTTGTACCAGGAGAGGTACCCACAGCGACAATGTCCAGATCGGAAGACATTTGTACGTCTCCATTACCGTCTGTGCGAGTATGGAAAATTTAACTCTCTTGGTTTGGGAAGGGGACGACCAAGATCTACAACTCCTGAAGTACAGGAGGAGGTTCTGGAGGCTGTGAACATGACTCCTTCTATCAGCACACGAAGGGTAGCGTTGCAAGTCAATGTTCCTCATACGACTGTCTGGAGACTGTTGAAAGAGTATCAATTGGATGCACTTATGCAATATGGAACCAACCACCATTTTATGAATATCTGGATTTCTATTGCAAAATGTGTCTTAATGTCTATAGTTTCTTAAACAAAATAGAACCAACTCCTATCTGTAACGTGCTGCCCTATAGAGAAATCTGAACCAACCACCAAAAACAGAATTCATAGTGCAGCGTTTTGCAATTTAGAACCAACTCCAAGCTGTCACATCCCATGTTTGTTTTGTGTAAATATGGGAGTTTGAATACAATTTTTTGCTAATAGGAGTGATATATATTATATATTATATTATATTATATTATATTATATTATATTATATTATATTATATTATATTATATTATATTATAGCAACAAGAGTAATGTTAATGTATCAAAGAAAGTTGTAGAACCGAAGATGTTTAGGTATCAAATATGTAACTGCAGAAGAAAATCCAATGAATATTTATTTTAGTAGGTTATTTTACGACGCTTTATTAACAGCTTAGGTTATTTAGCGTCTGAATGAGATGAAGGTGATAATGCCGGTGAAATGAGCTCAGGATGCAACACCGAAAGTTATCCAGCATTTGCTCATATTGGGTTGAGGGAAAACCCCGGAAAAACCTCAACCAGGCAACTTGCCCCGATTGGGAATCGAACCTGGGTCACCTGGTTTCGCGGCCAGACGCGCTAGCCGTTACTCCACAGGTGTAGACAGGATGATATTGATGGAATCAATGTTCCCCTTGACTTCACCTTGGAATGATAAGTGAATGTCTGAACAAATGCTAATGAATATATATTTTTTAAATTTTATTTGTAATCCCACAATTAGTGTCTCGGATGTTTAGTTTTCCAATAACAAAGTGTTAAACATGGATTTGAACTAGAATGTTGCCTCATCTCTCTCTCATTAGAATCACGCAAGTAGGAACCAAGTGCCAATATCCATTTTTGCAATAAGCAATATCGAACCAACTCCAGTGTTGGCCTTCTACTCTGTGTGAGTCAAATACTGATGCGAGCTGCACCATTGATCTGAAAGAGCATTTCAGAATGTTAATAATACAATCATTACTTTCGTAATAGTATTGATGTAGAATTTTATTTGTAACGATTTGCTAAAACAGCTGTAGCTCAAAAGCTGTATTTTGGACTTGGTTCCATATTGCATAAGTGCATCCAATTGTATCCTTATCATTTGCAATGTGTACAGGCCCTGTCACCAGCAGATTACCCTGCACGAGTTAGGTTCTGTGAGTGGTTCTTGCAGCAGTGTGGAGTAAATCCGAACTTTCCTGCCTTAGTATTATTTACAGATGAAGCACAGTTCACACAAGATGGCATAACAAATTTCCACAATCAGCATGTATGGGCGTATGAAAACCCACGTGCAACTGTTTCATCTCATCACCAGGTGCGGTTCTCCCTCAACATGTGGGCCGGTATCATTGGTGATCGATTAGTTGCACCCCATGTACTTGTAAACAGACTTACGGGGCAGGCGTACACAAACTTCCTGGAAAACACCATACCTCATGTTTTAGAAGACACTCCACTGATCAATCGTCAACACATTCACTTCTTGCATGATGGTGCTCCTGCACACTTCAGTCGTACGGCTCGCCGGTACTTGGATCGAAGGTTTCCTGATCGATGGATAGGTAGAGGTGGCCCAATTGCTTGGCCTCCACGCTCACCTGATCTGAACCCTCTCGATTTCTACTTGTGGGACCATTTAAAATCATTGGTTTATTCGTCTCCGGTGCCTGATTTGGAATCCCTTCGGAATCGAATTGTGGCATGTTCTGAGGACATATGCAATACTCCTGGAGTTTGGGATCGTGTTCGCAGGTCAATGAGACATCGATGCAGAGGCAGCTTTCGAAGGGGGGCTGCGGAGCTGCAGCATCCCCAGACATTTGTGGCTCTTGTCTCGTTTTATGTTATGAAATACATTGTTATACAGTGTCTATTTAGTGGCTCGAATTTTTTTTTTTTTAATTTCGCTCTCATTGACATGCACGCAATAGCTAGTGAAGTCACTTCCTCCCCTGGTGCTGCCAGAGCGAACTGAGAGACAAGGACGGATTGGTGAAGCCACTTCCTCCCCTGGAGCTTCCAGTCTCTTCTCGGATGCTTTGCGCGTTTTTTTACCCCTCCCCCCTGCTGCCACTGGCCATGAATCCAGAGTTTTCAGGCGCTGCAAAATTTGCAGCAGTTGTCAGTAGTGCACAGTTTTAAAGACATTTTCTTTAATGTTGTGAGTATAACAAGTGCGACAATGTTTAATTCTGTACCATATTAACAGTCCATTCAGTTCAGTACCTTAACAATTCAGGAGAAATGTGAAATTAAGTGTCCATCAGTTGAATCTCATAATGGAAAGAGCTACTAAACAAAATAGCCTACAAAGATCGAATATTTTTTGCTAATTTATCCAGTATCCCTGCTTTCTTCTCTCGATCTCCACACAGCCTGTATTAGATTAATATGTTTCAAAGACAATTCCATCAGCTGGGGCAACAAGATAGAGTTTTAAAATAAGAACAGTAAATGTTGTTCATGAGAAGAAGGAGCCATTGCTAGAATGTTTTCAAAATATAATGGAATCTGAAACATGTAACAACATCACAATAAATGAGGCAAGCGCCCTGGTGCGTACTCATGAAGATCCTGAATTCAATTTCTGGCTGTTTTTTTTCATCAATTGATGAATCATGTAGATATATTATACAACCAACTACAACATCGCCAGTTAGATATTTCTAATGTTCAAATCTGCATATAAAAAAATAAATTATGGTTTATTTCACGACACTCGCAACAGAAGGGGTTATATCAGCGTCGCCGGTGTGCCGGAATTTTGTCCCGCAGGATTCCTTTAAATGACAGTAAATCTACTGACATGAGCCTGTCTCAATTAAACACATTTAAATGCCATCGACCTCGGCCGGGATCGAACCCGCAACCGACTATGCTATCGAGGCCGACTCTGCATATCATGCTTTGTTAATGCCATACAGACAATACGGAACAGTACACAGTTGAGCAGTGAGATCTGTGAAAATGAAATTCCTAAAAAGCGTCGTATGATCGAAGAGATTCAGACAAGGGTTGCAGCAGCCAAGGAAGTGTGTGATCTCATTTTCACATAAGCTAATACCCGATTCCAGTTCATAGATCATCTGATATTAGCCTATCTTCTCTTCTGTGTCAAGAAAAATTTGAGTGCTATAAAAGCTCATTTCCTGAAAATGACCTAAATATGTGTGTGAAGCTTTTTCCAATGTTCGATAAAGACAAACTAAAACGGAACTCACTGTGTTGTATCAGAGACAAGAATTCAGAAATATCAGTGACGCAGTCAAGCTCTTGCAGTTTCTTCTGTCTGAGAACTTGCAGGCCTTTCAGAAGTTTTGGAACTACTATGCATAGCTATCACCATACCAATGGCAATTTCCGAACCAGAACGTTGCTTTTCGTGTTTGAAGAGAGTAAAATCCTATCTCAGAAATACGATGAGAGAAGAGAGACTGACCGCATTAGCTATGTTTTCCATTGTAAAGATTATGTTAAACGACATATCGGACTTTAATAAGAAGATGATTCAAAAGTTTGCAACCTACAAGACAAGGCGCATGGAACTAATCTTTAAATAATGTAAGTTGCATGGTTTATTTTCGTATGCAGCCCCCCTGAATTCAATACCCACGAGCCGCCACTGCATCGATTTGAGGTCTGTATTCAAGCAGGAGGTGGACATTTTGAACATCTTCTGTAATGACAACGACCTGCAGAAAGAAAAACGTTCCGGTGAATTTCAATGTTGTGAAGGCCATAACTCGGAAATGAAGCATTTCCGGACACATGTTGTAATGAACTATTTTGATTGTCTACATGTGGGAAATACCTGAAATTATGCCCGGATTTTTTAAACACCCTGTATATAAGCTATATTCATGGTTTGAAACTTTCGAGGATATCTGAAAGTTGAAGTTGGATTTATATAAAAGAAAGAGAAAGTAGTTCTAAGTTAGTATCGCAGATCATTTTGGCCTCTGAAATTCACTTCCATTCATTGTCTACTACACAGGACAACAGCCAAGTTGTCAGTTTTGTACAAATATATTTGAAATTGAAGGTACTGGAAACTACATTATTTTTAACATAAAAAAATTAATCGGCCACCGCAGCTTTGAACAATAATGGTAGTTGACTTTACAAGAACTGATATTCTTCAAAAGCATGTGATACTGAACTTGCAAAATGTACACGTGACAACACAGACCACGTGGGTGGGTGCAGTGTTCTTGCTTTCCTAACAGATTATTTCTCATTCCCATTTCCGTAAAACGGTTCCGGTTACGTGTTAGTGGCTAGTCTCTTCCAACACGTATGATGTTGTAGTGTGCGTGAAAAATGCTGCGAGGTTTTGAATTTCCTTGTAATTGTTCATTTGTGCAGTTATTCAACAATGAATGGAAGTGAAAACATATTATATTTTGGACAATTTAGGAAACTCAGTTTACAAAAACAGATTTTTGCTATACAAAAGGGAAGGCCAATCCTAACACTACCTGGTCTTACATGTATGCATGTTGGCTAATTTGTAGCTTGTTTCTTTCAAGAAAGTGTCATTTTGCGCTGTTAACTTCTTTCCTCCTCTTAAGGGGAGACTGTACGTCCTATACAAGCAATGTTAAATCAGTATAGTTTAGGTACAATTTTCTCAGAAACTATCTGTGATATGTTAACCAAATTATCTGCAATGTATTTTACAACCTTCCTGTATATATTGTCATTTTTTTTACTCATTTAAACATAAAAATGTATTTTTTATGAATTTTTCTCAAAGAGACAAATATTTTCAACATTTTTACCCAAAATCAAAATTGAGTTATGACTGCTATTGGTTCAAGAGCTTCCAAAAAATGACAAAACATTGTCAGATGATACACAAATACGCTCTAAAAATTTCATGGCTCTATGACTTATAGCTCCTGAGAAAATTGTTCCTTAATGTCACAAAAATAAATTTGCGGAAAAACTGGATTCAATTTTCAGCATCTTATGACTGACCACAAAACATTCCTGCTCCGTATGCTGGGTCATCCTCATTTTCTTCTTCTTCTCTTGCCCTTTTTAGACCTCTGGAGTGTTGTCTTATCTTTTTCCTAATCAATTCCACCTCGTAGTCAGCCTTCTTCACCCTCAGTTTGTCTAATCTTGAACAGATTCTAACCATATTTACTTAATTCCTAACAATCTAATAACCTCTAGCTTCCCAGTGTTACCTTCATTAAAAGCTAGGACTGCCTCATACACTCCAAAATGACAAAGTTTCATGACCTACAAACACATTTTTTAGCAATTTGGTCCATATCACATTGTTGAAGGACTCGTTAGGATTTTGTGTTCGTCCATGGAGACATTTACAAAGAAAACTTGGGTCTGCTAGAGATCGGAAAATTGGCTTGATGGTGAAACATACAGCTTCTGGTAGTGAATGTTGGTACTTATACTGTTCTCCTGCTTCCAGAGCACGGTTGTATTTGTATCAAGATGTTGATCCCGATGGACAGAGTTGATGAAATGGTGAGGCGTCTGTGGAAAGTTTGAGGAAATATATTGCCCAGATATCTTGCTGCATTTTCTTTTCACTATCTATGTTTCTTCTTATGGCCTGCCCATAATAATTTTGTATGTTGTCAATTTCTTTGTCAGTCAGTCTTCCCCTACCAGAAATGGGTTTACCATCTTCCAATGGCTCTTTCTTGAGTTGTTGTCGTAGTTTTCGAAGATGTGTCCCCATTCTCTTCTGCACGTGCCCAATACATTCAAGTTTTTCTGGCACAACATCACCATAGGGCTTAGATTGCACAGAACTAAGGAACGCTTTGCTGTCTCCATCCCCCAAGTATTTAGTATATCTAACACCATGAAGAGCCAAAGAACGAGAAAAAATAGCATTTGCTCCTTTCACCTCCAAGCCGCCACTGCTATCTTTGTGATTCATTTTGCATTCCTCACTTTCTTGGTGTTGTTTCAGTTTCTCTTCATTTGTTTCAATGGTACATTTATGACAGCATTTTGAAAGAATTTCTACGTCTATCACCTTCCCATTATCTACACTGGTGGCAGACACCACACCATTTAGACTTGTATGTCCTCTACGCTGCCAGCTCCCATCGATGGCCACAGCAATGTCTGTGCACCCTTCATTATCATTCACAGATTCTTTCACAGCCTTCTTCATAGAGGACAGAGCACAAGTTTTAACCACATCACCAATACACTTATTATAATTTTGAAATCTTGTAGGTCCTTGGGGTAGATTCATTACAGCACACAGACTTTTCCCAGCTGTTTCCCCTTTCCCTATTGTTCTCAGCCCATATACAAATCTCAAATTATGTTCATAACCAGAATACTAGAATAAAATTAGAGTTTCTTCTTACAACATTTACATTCAAACACTAAATAACTTGCTAATCCTAGGTTTGCATCAGAACAAGTATTTCATCACAAGCATTACAATATTTACATTTCATAAAACTAGAAATAGTAGCTGACAACAGTTCAATATCCACTATCACATTCCCATTTGTAATTTTTGCATCACTTGTCTCTTCCATTTCAGTTGTTGGGGTTTCATTCTGTTTTATATCATCACTAACAAGCTTTTTCCGTGATGCACTACAATTATTTACAGAGCTGAATTGTGAATTTGGAGTGGAACCTGGTGTTTCTAACCTAACCTCATCAATGTTCTCATTAATTTCAATAACTGCACTATTTACAATATTTTTCTTCCTTCCACACCCTCCTTTTCTTTTCAAGAAGATTTTCCTAGGACGAGGCATTTTTCTTCCCTTACAAGAAAAACCACTGCCTGCTGGATCGCATCCTATAGGTGCGTAAACTGCCTGCTCAATCAAAGTTATTTTGCCACTAGGTGGCAGGCAGTGCCCACCGCTATTAACATTATCAGTATATGCGATGTCATTACCTGCCACCTAGTGATTGTTCGCGCATAACCATTCATTGGGCAGGTAGTATAAACAGCCATAGGATGTGATCCAGCAGGCAGTGAGAAAAACACACAACACTAACAATAAACTGGCGGGAAACAGCTGAAAGGAGCATGGTGAAACAGACTCAGCAACAAAACAACACAAAATTTCTTTCTATAACCTCAGGAAACAGGAAAAGTAATGCTATGGAGATGGAGAACTTGAAGGGGGCGTGGCATGTCATGCAGAGGGAATTTAAATTGCCCTTTAAAGTGCTTTCAGGTCTATTTTCAGACAAAAATACATAACATCTTGATAAAACGGACCCTAAACTATCAGAAAATTTAAAAAAAAAAAAAAAACAAAAAATCAATGACTTTGACCCTAACTCACCTACAGTCTCCCCTTAAGAAATATGCATGAGCCGCCACTGGGTTGGGTGCATTTAGAATCAAATAGGAGCATGAAACTCTTTGATTTCAAAGCTGGAACTAATATTTTGTCGCAATTTTGCTGTGGACAAGAGTCAGTTTGATTTCAATAGTCATTTTTAACGCAAGATTTTAGTGGTTTAGAGGGCGTTCTAATGACAAATCATGGCAGATGTATGTAGAGTTATATATTTGAAGAATGCATGGACACAGGAAGCTCGTTTTCGTTAACAGGTGGACAAAAAATATTTTGAAAATGAGCTTCTTATATTTAAAATAAATTTCACACATGATGAATAGGAGTCGGATCTATGTTTAACACGACTTAATGCTTGCTTCTCCCATTAGAAATAATGCAGCTGTTGAGCTGTATCAATTGATGTTCACCACTGATGTGTTTTCTTTGCTTATTCAGTGATCGCAATCCTTTCTTCATGTCTACGTACTTATGCTCAATGACGAAACATTTGCCCCATAATCCGAAAAGCAAGTGTTACATATGATTGACCTACATCAGGGCCGGGCATGAGAGCGGCTCTGTTTAGCCGGTCAGAGCTGCTCTCGCTCCGCAAGGCAAGCCAGAGCAGAACGCTCACGCAGTGGCGGACTCACATTATAGCTACCTTCCCTGCATTAATATATCAAGAGCCATGGTTGTTCTAGTCATTCAGTCTGTCAGTACATAATAGTTTATAAGGATATTACATCAATCCATTGCACAGTACAGACTTTATAACACTCTTATTAATTTAATGAAATAAACTTCGCTCTATGCACATACACAAATCATTAGGCTTATTTACATAACCCGTATGCACATACTGCAATCTCCTCACCACGGTTCTACGAGACAGGCGTATGGCTTCCACTTCCCCTACTTGCTGTGGACAGAGTTCATCTGCCAATATAATTAAACATCGCTTGATGAATTCACCTTCGTTGAATGTTTTCAATTCCTTTGCAATTTCGTGGCAAATTTTGTAGCTAATTCTCATAGCCTATTCACTAAGTGCATTAATGTTATCCTGTTAATACATAATATGATATGATATGATATGATATGATATGATATGATATGATATGATATGATATGATATGATATGATATGATATGATATATGATAGGATATGATACGAGATATGATATGATATATGATATGATATGATATGATATGACATGATATGATATATCATGAACTGTAATATACTATACTATGATATAACAACATACTTGTATAATTTAAAAATTATATATTACTAAATGTATAACAACTTATAATGCAGTATAAATATCAAATAGATACTATAATATAATGTACCTCAGAAACATTTTCTTTAAGTTTTGTATTAATTTATGGCGTTTATTACCAACATATTTTTGTCATATTCAGTAGCATGTTGTAAAGAATAATGCCGTTGGATATTGAACTTCTTAATCAGTTGGAGTGTTTTATGACAAATTAAACACTTTGCTAATCCATTGCTCTCTACGAAAAAGAACTCCTCCTTCCATGATACATTAAAAGCATTGGGAGTAGCGGGACGCTTTAGTGTATGAGCGGAAGCTCCGTCTTCAAAGTTCGCCATCATACTGCAGAGTCACCACTGCACCGACACTGAATGACGTACAGTATGCATACGTCACAGCGCTCGGAAGAACCGCTCTTTAAAGCACACAGTGCTCATTTCTCAGAATCACGTAATGTGCCCAGCCCGACCTACATTAAACATTTGGTACACACATAATGCCAAATTGATTTTGAGAATGTCATGATGGAGGCAGAATGTGGTCCCCTGACAATCTGAATATTAATCCCTGTGACTTTCTTCTGTGGGGTTTCCCCAGAGAAAAGGCATACAACAGTACTGTAGATGGAAACAAATTTTAGGGGGTACTGTTGAAATCTCCTTGGTCACACTAGACTCTGTATGGACTCGTACTGCACTTCTTTTCCAAAGTTACTTCTTCGTCATGCAGACCTCCTTCCAGATCGCAGCCACAATTGCATATAAGGCAAGAAATTAAGCGCTGACCCTGGTGGCCCAACACTTTTTAGGAACAAATGCCTGAAAATTGTTTTACTAGAAGAGTATTGCTTTTCATAGTACAGATATCGTTCATTATAGTAATGCTCATCCACATTCTTTAGTTGAAACTGAGATAGAATCTATAATATGTAACTGGACTCAAGATTCATGAACGCAAAAAAAGTAACAATATTTCCCTCCTGCTAACATTATGCCTGGGCGAGTTTCAAAATTAGAGAATCAGTGCAGCAGAATTCTTGAGGCACCATATCATAAGATTAGTGTAATGCAATGGCATCTACGCAAGTTTTCAAATTAGCGAATCAGAGTAGCAGATTTCTTGAGGTGCCATGTCATAAAGTTGGTGTTAATTACTTACAGAAATACCATGACGGTAAAAATTAACAAATCACAACTACTTCTGAAGTACCAGACTATGGCTTTCGATAAAACCAATGGACAAGTGTTTAAGCAAATGATATGAAATGCTAGCAGCTACTTTTATGTCAGATATAAAAATTAAAATGTTTTTCAAGTAGCTAACATTCTCCATATGAAAGTATATTAAGGACTACTTAAACATAATTAATATATTTTCAAGTCTCAATTTTTTTCCGGTACGGTAACAGCGAGTTTTTATTTTACGTGGTACGGCGTACCGCCTCGTACTGGCCCAACTACAGCACTGCATACCAATGGAAACAAGAAAATGTATTACATTGTGCAGTTGTGCAGTGTTATCCAACAATTTGTGTTGGAAAGTTATCACCAATGCAAGGGTGCGTTTCCAGGATATGGTGAGGCAAAATGGCGAGCACAATAAACTTGTATAACAACTACAGACAATTTTCACCTTCACTGATTCATTTCGTACAAATTCTAGACTATATGGATGGTTGATTGGTTTCGAATGCTCGGCTTGTTGGGAGTTCTTCCATTTGCCATTTATTCTGCACCAATATTTTAGTGAATAAATGTGTTACATAAAAAAAAATAAAATAAAAAAATAAAAGCCACCGGCATGGCTCAGTGGGTTAAGGTGCTTGCCTGCCAGTCTGAAGTTGCGTTCGGGCATGGGTTCGATCTCCGCTTGGGCTGATTACCTGGTTGGGTTTTTTCCGAGGTTTTCCCCAACCGTAATGTGAATACAAGGTAATCTATGGCGAATCCTCGGCCTCATCTCGCTATCACCAATCTCATCAACGCTAAATAACCTAGTAGTTGATACAGAGTCGTTAAATAACAAACTAAAATAAAAATAAAAAATAAATTACATGACGTTTTGTGCGCCATTTTCTATAAAGACTTCGCACCTTAGACATTCGTTCAAAGGCAATGAAACGTTCATAAATAAAACAATTTAATAATTAAAGAATAAATATATATTGCCAATTCTTATTTCTTTTTTTTTTTTACATTTTTTTTTGTCTTACAATGGACTGAGTAAACAACAAGAAAATATATACTGTAGATCTCCCATAATTAAGTAGTTCAAGGTAATCACTTCCTTACACACAACACACATACAAAGACTGATAGATGGTACAAGAGTGAAGTGACGACATGCCGAGTATACAGTACAACAGTGACATAGGAACAATGGTTTGTGAATGCTAAAATCTTCAAAATAATGCATGGTTACCGCACAACACGTTCCTTAAAAGACTAAGCTGTTTGCAAGGTATCCTGCCAATCTTTTCTTTTTTGACTTTCTTTTAAACTCAATAAATCTGTGCGAAACTCCATTTTTTATTATTATTACATTACAATAAGTTCACGTGGCTTCTCGTCTAGTCAAACTTCAACAGATTTCAACTTCCTTTTGCTTTGGTGCTGAATTGGTGCTGTATCAGTTGGGACAGTAATTCTATTATATTTCTTCTATTTTATACCGAGCAAGTTCGTTTAAAAAAACTTGAAGCAATGCAACAGGAGCCTTATTTAAGAACAGTAAACATTTTTAATTTGATTAAGTCTCTAATGCACTTCAATTTTGTTTTTTCTTGATTGGTATTTTCTTGCTAACCATTTCCTCCCCCCCCCCCATCTTCTTCTGTGGGTAAACATATGTTTATAAATAGGTTTCATTTCTAATACAAAGAGATAAATTGAGCATAACTAATTAACAATTTAAAACCGAAATCTATGTAACTGGTTCTATATGAACGCCTCGAATGGGAAATAACTGATAATAAAATATATATGCTCATTCAAAGCAAACAGACGAAATGTAGTTTCACATAGACGAATATTTCAAAGTAAAAGTTCAAAACTTGAGTTGAACAAAAATTCATTACCTAGTTTATTCTGGTTCGTGGGTTAGTTTATTCTGGTTCGTGGGTTAGTGTCCAATGCTCAAGCTCTTGGCAAAGATGTCATCTGCCACCTTGCAACCCACTAGCGTTGGATGTTATTATCAGTGAAGTAGATGGTCGTCGTCCACAGGAATGTTTTTCTCACACTAGATGCAGTTTGGTGATGCTACAATTCCAATTCTATAGAGATGAAGGTGTTGTGTCAGGAGTCTAAACTTTGTCACTGCTGATTTCCGAGGTCCTTCAGGGATAACAGGTGATTCGAGATTGTCTTCCAGAGCTTGTTAATTAGATGTTCTTTGTTTATGTACTTTTGCCCACAGTCTCCTCTTATGATAAATTTAGCAGATGCATATGAGACAGATTTTGTTTTTTGTAATACTGTACATCCTTTCTTGGCTAGTTGAGTGGTGACTTTGTTATCAATAATACCTTAATGTGCTGATCCACTGACGTACAATGTGTTTTTTTTTTCTTTTTTGTAGTTTTTACAGTTGTTCAACAATATTACTGCATCATCATCATCATCATCATCATCATCATCATCATCCTGACAAGTATTAGGCCAAGTGGCCTGTTATGGTCTTGTTTTCTTCCATCTCTTTTGAAGTCTGCCAATGGATCTTTTACCTCTTGGTTGATAATTTAAAATTGCCTTTGGAAATCTGTTGTTGCTCATTCTGTCGACGTGATTTCTCCAGTTTTCTTCGAATTATTATTATTATTATTATTATTATTATTATTATTTACTACGTACTTACAAATGGCTTTTAAGGAACCCGAAGGTTCATTGCCGCCCTTACATAAGCCAACCATCGGTCCCTATCCTGTGCTAGATTAATCCAGTCTCTATCATCATATCCCACCTCTCTCAAATCCATTTTAATATTATTCTCCCATTTACGTCTCAGTCTTCTCCCCAAAGGTCTATTTCCATACAGTCTCCCAACTAACACTCTATATGCATTTCTGGATTTGTCCCTACGTGCTACATGCCCTGCCCATCTCAAATGTCTGGATTTAATGTTCCTAATTATGTCAGGTGAAGAATGCAATGCGTGCAGTTCTGCATTGTGTGACTTTCTCCAGTCTTCTGTAACTTCATCCCTCTTAGCCCCAAATATTTTCCTAAGAACCTTATTCTCAAACACCCTTAATCTCTGTTCCTCTCTCAAAGTGAGAGACCAAGTTTCACAATTATACAGAACAACTAGTAATATAACTGTTTTAAAAATTCTAACTTTCAGATTTTTTGACAGCAGACTAGATGACAAAAGCTTCTCAGCCGAATAATAACAGGCATTTCCCATATTTATTCTGCGTTTAATTTCCTCCCAAGTGTCACTTATATTTTTATTATTATTATTATTATTATTATTATTGTTATTATTATTGTTATTGTTGTTATTATTATTATTATTACTGTTATTGTTATTATTATTATTATTATTATTATTATTATTATTGTTATTATTATTATTATTATTGTTGTTATTGTTGTTATTATTATTATTATTATTATTATTTTTTTTTTTTTAGAGTCTTGTATTATCCATAGTGTGTTACTCGTTGTAGTGCAGCTTTGAAATTAGTAAGAATTAAAGCATTGTTGAATTGGTTTATCCAGTACAGCAGTTGAGATAGAACAGGAAAAATGGTCTCAACTTCACAATCAATGTTTGTTGTATATTTTCAGACTGATACGTAAAAGGAGAAGAGGTCACAAATTGCACCAACACCTTCAAATCTTTCTTCCAGTAAACCATCTGAATAAATACGTTTCTTTTTTTTTTTTTTCTATAACAGTGGTTACTTGAGTGTTCGTCATTCACCCATATGAAGTCAGTTGTCGACCAATTTACCGACAGAGTCGTTGCCCAGGGTGCGCCATAGGAGACTGGTCTATGCTACACCAGTGATGAAATGAGATGGAGATTTGCTGGGATGCCACAGGGAAACCGGAGTTCCAGGAGAAAACCCCTATGGTACCTGGACCACAAGCTTGCCCAACATAAGTTATAAATTGGGGGTACACCGAGGAACGAACTTGCATCTACAGGATTATAAGTCCAACACTCTAGCCATTAGACCACCATAGTGGCTTCTGTAGTCAGCAATTTCAAGTTGTAACTTCTCGGTTTGTATCTTTCTCAGAGATAGCTTCAGATATGTCAGGGCTGTAGTTAATATTCACATATTCCAATGAACTTCTTCAAGCTTGTAGTTTTTCAGTGTGGACTGACAGATGCAGACTGGTTTGTAATTTGTGATTTCAGCTTGGGGGTTGCAGTCTTATAATTTTCCCAGTAATTTATGTTTGGTAGCCGAATAAGTTTTTCATATTGGATGAGTGCCCTTTTGTTCATTCTGTAATAGTGATTCACTAGGTTTACTATCAAATGCCATTGCATAAATAAGTTTGGATTTGAGTTGTAGTGCTGAATTCTGTGTTAATTCTAGTTTAAGTGCAACTGAGCTGCTGTAATGGTATCTCTCAACAGTATTAGACAATTGTATGTTCTAGTAAAAGTTCTTTTTTGACTTCCCATTCTGTACCAGTCAGTCTTGTTTTAAGTAACTTGAGTCTTTTTTTGGGGCTTTTCTCTGTTATCATTTGTGTTTTCCAGGTAAATTTTATGTCAAAAAGTCTAAGTTTATTCTTAAATGAGAAGCTCATGTCACGTGAAAAATTATCCACAAAATAAAATTTATTATTCGATATTCAACTGAACTTTCTTTCAGTTTCCCTTTCGTATTTTAAAGAGTGGTATCTTAAAATGTATTTTATACTGCCACATAACCGTCCTCCTTTATGAACTTACGGTTACTTTAGTTTCAAATATGTATTATAATGAAGTGACTAGATGTTAGTTATATGCATTGCTGTGTGGTAACCAGATATGTCAAGCAGAAAATAAGCAATGAATTGTGCATGTCAAGATTAATAAACACAGTTTCTTATCTGTCATTTAACTGGAAAATGTAAGGAATATCACATGTTTGATATACCTAACATAAGAATCTATTATTATAATATGTAATAGCAGAAACTTGTTAAAGTCTGTTATCTGCTGTTTTAAGACTGAAAATAAACTTCACTTAGTAAGTTACATATCCATCTTTCTTCTTTGTTCATTTGTACTAGCAACATTCTAAAGAAAAGCTTATACAATTTGTTGTTTTAAATATGTCTGTATGACAAACTATTCAGCTGCATTTATTTCAGGAGTAGAAAAGAAATGTACCACTGTGATTGAAAAGTTCCTGAACTGGATCTGCCACTGCTAACTGGACGGTGAACCAAAAAATCTAAAAACGGAAAGAAAACCTGTTCTACACATTAGTAATATATGTTACAAGAACGGTATGTTGACGTTTTCATGGTCGAGGAAAAGATTGAAAAAGCGAAACGTAGTTGAGCTTTTTTAATTTCCGAGAACATGAGAACAAACATACCACTCGTGTATCGTACATTATTTTGTGCGAAGATCATTTATTACATACCTGAAAGACGAATTTCTAATTAATTGCAATGAAATCTCCATGTTGGTTTCTGTTTAATGACGGCAACTTCAGAAAACCAAAATATCTTTCTTCAACATTGTTGCTATAAAATATTTTCTGTGTTTACTATACTCCAGCAGGCCGTGATATACGTCTGTCTCCCCCCCCCCCAGTCTATAAATGCGAACTTAAAACAAACGGTAAGGTTATGTAATGATTTATTTTTCATTTTAATATTTTAATAATATTATTTATATAACATATTGCAGTAATAACATCGGCATCTGGAATCTTGTTGATTTTTTCACGGCTTCCTTAACCCATTTTAACCTAGCGTTACCATATGGTAACACAGTGCAGAAAGTAACAATTTTATTATACCAGTTGGGCAAGAGCAGCTGCGCGATTTAGATGTTGCTTTCTCAGCAGCAATTTTGGAGAGAAACAAGAAGTAAGATCATTTTTTTGTTACTTTGATTAACTTGATTGTAATGTTTGTTGTGGTATTTTACTTATTGTTGATTGAGTATTCGTGTACATCAAGCACAAGTTTACAAATCCGTAACATTGTTGTGGATATAATACATTGTTTCTTACGTTACCATATGGTAACGCTAGGCTAATATGTTGTCACTCATTCTTTGTGCTCTCTTGCTACTAACAGTAAGGTGGAGGAGTTACAGGAAAGTACAAGTAACAAAATGAATGTTACAAACAGGTGCGTGGAAGTGCATGAGATACTTTGGAAATTAGAAAACGAAAAATTAGAGCATTCTACACAGAGCCACCAAAGCCCAACTTTGTATCTAACGAGAACTCTGCAGATGTAGAGGGTGGCATGTTCGACAACCTAAGTGGAAGGAAACTGAATACTGAAGCTGGGGTTATTTTTGTTAATAGCGACAGAATAGGTGGACCAGACGATATTCCTTTCATAGAAGAAGAGGAAGTTGAAGAGTCATCTGTGATAGAAAGAGAATGATACCGTCAACATTGCAATGTGTGGAAATGGTGTCATTAGGGAAACGGAAGTGGATAGAACAGTATGTTATAACAGTGCAATCGATTTCTCCTGAGAGTGACTTTTAAAGACAGATGTGACAAATTTTATTTTCTTCATAAAAATTCACTTTATCTATGGAAAAACTGTTTTAGCCCATTTTCACATGGTAGTTAGATGTAGCTATACAAAATGCTTGGCAGTCAAGTAGAAGATCTGGCTCACCATTGAATGAATTAGAATTAAAATGGGAGATTTGAAGAAGTCGGGAGCACCCCAAAAGGCTAGGGGTGACCATCTACTTCCAAATACAACGATATTGGAGCTACGAGACGTTCCAAAAAGTAAGTTTCCCTGGGGCCGTTTGCAGAAATAAAATACAATTTTATGGAAAGATTTATTCGAACAGATATAGGAATTGTTGAGCTATTTTTTCAACATATTTCCACCTGAATTGAGACTTTTTGATACTGTGGTATCAACAGAGAGGTGCAAACGGCTGTCACACACTGGTTCCGATTCCAGGCGCGAGACTTCTACATGGAACAAAAGTTGTTCCCACGGTGTGACAAATCTCTCAGTTTCAGTGAAAAATATGTCGAAAAATAGTTCAACAATTGCTGTATCTGTTCCAATAAATCTTTTCATGAAATTGTGTTTTATTTCTGTAAACAGCTCCGGGTAAACTTACTTTTTGGACATCACTCGCAGAACATCTAATTATATAAGATATGATGGAATGGAACATTAGTGATTCCGATACCCAGAGACAAAAGACAGTGATGTGCTAGTGAGAATGCTCTTTTGGCATACAGTTTTCTCAAAATTAGATGTAGGTCTCTGCAGCCCATGTTCTTTTGTCATATCATAAGAAATGTTTTACCTTACTACCGAAAGATGTGAAAATCGCACATAAAAATTAATGTAAAACGTTATGTTATGAAAATGTGTTTTGTTCATATGAGTATATTGTGACAATAATTCTATTACGTATATTTGTTCAGGTATTGTGAAAGTAATTTTCTTATTTTTGTATTATTTGTATGGAGTGTGGTATTGTGTGGGGCAGAAACGTGGACATTACGACGAAGTGAAGAGAAACGAATAGATACATTTGAAATGTGAATAAGGAGAAGAATGGAACGTGTTAAGTGGACAGACAATAAGAAATGAAGCCGTGTTGGAAAGAGTGGGTGAAGAAAGAATGATGCTGAAACAGATTAAGAAGAGGAAAAGGAATTAGTTGGGTCACTGGCTGAGAAGATACTGCCTACTGAAGGATGCACTGGAAGGAATGGTGAACGGGAGTGAATGGTGAAGAGTTCGGAACAGAAGAAGATATCAGATGATAAACGACATGAAGATATATGGATCATACGAGAAGACAAACAGGAAGGCAGAAGATAGGAAACATTGGAGAATGCTGGGTTTGCAGTGAAGATCTGACCTTGGGCAGAACACTGCATGAGTGATGAATATATTATTTGTATGCTAAAGTTCAGTTAAGTTCAATAAATTGCTTGAAAGATGTTATTATAAGGCAACAACTCATTCTGTAAGATTTGACAACATAATGACCTAGCGTTACCATATGGTAACGCCCTGTAATTCCACATATTCGCTTCAACAATAGAAAACAAAAGCATTGTTGTGTTCAATTACACCTATTTAATTAGTCTATAACGAAATAAACGAAAAACTTGACGAAAAATAATTCAGGCTCTTAAGGGTTAATGTTACTTGTATCAGGAATGCAATAAGTTTCGTGGAGTAGTAGACTTTACTTAATTTTTGCAAATATTTAAAAACAATAATTAACATTGCAATTTAGGTGAAATTGCAGTGGTAAGTTTCCAATTTATAATTATTACTATGTTAAACGTCTCTAAAAATAATATGTTAAAAGCCTAAAGCAGTAAAATGAATGTCGCGCTTAAGCGGTAAGAAGAGGGAAATTGTTATGTGTGTTACGTAGGGAATACTGAATGTGGTATTTCACACTTACCGTGTATTGGTTCTGTGCGGAAAACAAGCAAATACGCATGATCTCGCACAAAAACTATTACCCCAACGGAATCTTCTATATAATTCCTCAGCACAAAGCTACAACCAATTTTGTGAGTGTGTGTTCTTCCCAGTATTATCCCATTTCCGTTAATCCCACAGATTTCATTCCACCAAAACTTTCCATTTCATCTAACCTTCCACTCATTTCGTACAAATATAATTTCCTTTCAACAAAAACTATAGCACAAAGTGACATACAAGCAGTGGTGAAATTATATGGCAATGACCAAGCACATTTGACTTTCTTTATGTGAAGCTCACAACCATGAACTGGTGAACAAAATTGGAGACTTTTAGAACGAGACCCAATTCCTCAGTCAGGGTTGATCTTTCAACTTAACGACTGCCAGGGAACTGCCCAAACTATCTTTATGCTATGAGCCATTCAGAGCAGAAGTGGTGTAAGTCAAAATTGAGTGATGAGGTTTAAAGTAAAAATTCTGTAAAATACTGCGCAAAGAGACAATTAATATGTCCTTCGTGCTATCCAGTGACTACTAATAGTTTAAATAAAATGAATATTAATTGCTACTTTGCGCTGTATTTTACAGAATGTTTACTTTAATCCTCATCACCCATTTTTGATTTACACCACTTCTGCTCTCAATGGCTCATATATTGCATACAGTATACATGAGATTGAAAATGCACTCATAAAAGTTATCTTACCTAGCCCAACCTTCCGAAGGAATCAGAAAGCACACAGATCTCAAGATAGCAGTGCACAGAAGGTTTACCCCCTTTCGAAAATAATAAAAAAAAGAAAACATTAAGTCTCAGACTGATTACTTTTGATTAGTTAATAAAAAGAAAACAAACATCGCGATGAAAGTCCCATATACTTTCTTACAACTTACATACCTTACTTACAAATGGCTTTTAGGGAACCCGAAGGTTTCATTGCCACCCTCACATAAGCCTGCCATCGATCCCTATCCTGAGCAAGATTAATCCAGTCCCTACTATCATATCCCACCTCCCTCAAATCCATTTTAATATTATCCTCCCACCTACGTCTCGGCCTCCCCAAAGGTCTTTTTTTCTCTGGCTTCCCAACTAACACTCTATATGAATTTCTGGATTCGCCCATACGTGCTCATGCCTTGCCCATCTCAAACATTGGATTTAATGTTCCTAATTATGTCAGGTGAAGTATACAATGCGTGCAGTTCTGTGTTGTGTAACTTTCTCCATTCTCCTTGTAACTTCATCCCTCTTAGTCCCAAATATTTTCCTAAGCACCTTATTCTCAAACAACCTTAACATCTGTTCCTCTCTCAAAGTGAGATCCAAGTTTCACAACCATACAGAACAACCGGTAATATAACTGTTTTATAAATTCTAACTTTCAGCTTTTTTGAGAGCAGAATGGATGACAAAAGCTTCTCAATCGAATAATAACAGGCATTTCCCATACATAAAGTAAATAATTGTTCTCACATTTAGGTCAAACAATTGGAATTCCACTAATAAGTATAGTAAATCAGAAAATGACAGAGCAGAAATTGCTTTATAATATTAAATGCATCACATTTGAATGATAGATTTCATAGACACACATGTGATAAAAGAGAGGCTCCCAAACTGCAGTGTGCAATCTAACAGAAGAACAAATCTATCTGAAAGGGTGCACATATGTGTGTACGAAACATTTTTTATTTCAAACTGAATTTTAATTTAGGAGTTTCAGTGACTTCAATTAGGTAAGAAGAATAACTGGAAACTGTTATAAATATAATCTATGATTTCCTTTAAATAAATTGATTTAAGAAAATAAATCAGTTAAAAGTGATATCCAGACAACGTGAGGAAAAAATTGAATTTAACATACTTATTATGCAATGTGTAATTGTACCCTCATAGCAAAATGAGTGCTGGCCATATTGAGAATTTTTCTACAAATAATAGATCTTTAAATGGCAACTGAACACCACTTTATACATCCAATATTCAATAACAAAATAGACGTTTTTGTGAATATATTTAATCTTAATTTAAATTTTGCTAACAAGTATGAAGATAATGGGGGGGGGGGGTTTATGACGGTTTCAAAACATAAAAAATGGACAGCAAAACTGCACAATTTGGGAGCATCTAAAATAGATCAATCGTGTATGAATTGAAGAAACAACACGTAACTGCATTAGACATATTAGAAATATTTCAGATTTTAAGATATATGTATGTATATATCTATAGTGACCAAGTACAGTGATATCTTTCAAGAATGATTACATATGCTGAATGACAATGTTTCACAGGAAAAGCAGTTTTCATAATGCAGAATATTTACACGATATAAGAGATATTCTACTGATATATAACCTCAAATGTTAAAATTATGACGCAATGGCGTACTATTACATGTGCTTGATTCATATAATGAAAACATAGATATGGCAGTTGCTAAAAAGAGTCACTGTACTTTGATGTGCTTTCCTAATACAACACAAGTAGTATAATAATCTGACAGAGAATTTACAATTTCTTGTACTGATTTACATATCTGAACAAAACTTTTAAATATATTTTTAACAAAATCTGAATTTTCAAATCGTCGACAAAATGAAAAGGTCCGATTTGTGCAAAATATTTTTGGTACAGTAACAAGTTAAACTGTTAATTTTATTTGTTTGTTCTGCGAGTTAATGTGAATTGTTCACTTCACACGCTAGGTATTTAATTTATCTACATGCTCCTGAAAATAAATTTAACCACATTAAAATACGATCATGCCCAGTTCACTATACAGACCAATGTTGTTTTAATTTAGAATTATAACATACAAATACCCATAGTACTAATAAAAGAAATGTGCTACAGCAGATGTCAGTTGGCGTATTTTTAACTTTCATATTGTTTCATAAAACTAAATTATAGAAATCTCAAAACAGGATATAGACTATTGCTATTTGTAGATATACTCCTTCCAATATTAAAAGGTTGGTGTACAATGTTCTGTATGAGTACTTCAACTTCAAATAGAGTAGTATAATATACAAATTTCAACACATGAAATGAAAGTCGTGGCATTTAAAGGGATGGAACCCATTCATAGCAAAGTATGTAAAACCACTGAACAAGTGTCTAAATATTTAGGCCATTGTATTATTTAAGAAAGAATTTGGCATACCAGCAAAAATTGTACAACATAATAGATCGATGAGAATGATTAGCCAGAAACACATAAACATCAGTCTACACTACCCTGGCAATACCAATTCTTTCTTTGGTATGGCAGTAAATCCTGGATCATTATGAAAACGCGACAAGGTAAAAAATCTTTGCAGACTCCCAAAATCTGGCAGAAGACTGTTACAGACCATCAATACAATACATGTAAGGATTATGATGATGATCAAACATAAATTGTCTTAAAGAATAAATGAGCATGGTATTCAAAGTGATTATTGGCCTATAATTCATACGTTTCTGTAATTCATTTTAGAGGGATACTGTATGTAAAACATGGGAGGAGTGATAGTAGGAGGAAGAAGAGACGATACTAAGGGATATACTATTGAAGCTAAATAACAGCTGTGAGCAGTATAGGACGAACGAAGATAAACGCAAATTAGACAAATACTATAATCATAGGAAGAAAAATAAAGAAGAAAAACGTGTCAATACTAAATGAAAGAGACAGAAATATGGCCATTACGACGAAGTGAATAGGAGCAGTTAGAAGCATTTGAAATGTGGATATGGAGAAGAATGGAGTGTGTGAAATGGACAGACAGAATAAGAAATGAAGCTGTGTTGGAAAGAGTGAGTGATGAAAGAATGATGCTGAAACTGATCAGGAAGAAAAAAAGGAATTGGTTGGGTCACTGGCTGAGAAGAAACTTTATACCGAAGGATGCACTGGAAGGAATGGTGAATAGGAGAAGAGTTTGGGGCAGAAGATGATATCAGATGATAGACGACATTAAGATATATGGACAGGGGTGTAGTCATAAATGAAATAGTACCTGGCGCATCGCAAAAAGATTATTATTATTATTATTATTATTATTATTATTATTATTATTAGTATTTTTAAGTATTATTACCAGCTTAGTTGACTGAGGTGCTTGCCTGTTGCTCAGGCATGGTTTCGATTCTTGGTTGGGCTGAAATCTGGTTGAATTTTTTCCGAGGTTTTCACAGCCGTAAGGTAAATGTCAGAAAATTTATGTCGAATCCTCGGCCTCATATCACCAAATACTATCTCGCTATTACCAATCCCATCAACGCTAAATATCCTAGTAGCTGATACAGCGTCGTTAAATAACCAAATAAAAAAATTGTTCTTTTATTATTATTATTACTATTATTATTATTATTATTATTATTATTATTATTATTATTATTATTATTATTTTTTTTTTTACTAGCAATGCCGCTTTTATACACACTACTAATCTATAGGTACTTATAAAAAGAAACTCGAGTAAGAAGTAAAATAATTATTATTTTAAATGGTAAAAATAAAGCAGGATGCTCCCAGATCGCAGAAAAATATACCAGGGCAGCGCCCTGGCATGACTACACCCCTGTATATGGATCATATGCAGAGACTAAGAAGAGCAAGACAGAAAACACGAAAGACTGCAGAATGCTGGGTTTACAGTGAAAGACCTGCCATATATGTATGTATATATGTATGTAAAAGTCTCCTATCATGATAGTGCTACTTGTTTCACTTATAAATCTTTTCTTTCTTATCATATTAATTTCGATCAAATTATAATGTCTTATAAGAAGCATTAATAATTTAACTCTTCGATATGATATTACATCTTCCTAGAGTTGGTACAGCATATGACAAGTCAATTTGCAATAAAGAGAGAATTACCTCTTTAGCGGAATGAAGAAAACAATAAACTAAATCTTTCAGTATGAAATTAAGATCATATACAGGTATTACTTAAAAAGTGAAACAAACATAAAAATATGCAACTGAAAACTATTTAAGTAAAATTTCTCGTAAATACTTAAACATATAAAACAGCTTATGCTGTGGTGAAGTGCTATGATGTCAAATGGTAAATTTTCAACATTTCAGAACCCCTTCCTGCAGGAATGCACTGACCAGTGGATTGATCTACTGATGAACTGATTCACTCTTCAGCACTTCAACCCCAATAGACATACAGTGCCTACTTTCTTATCAGACATCTAACACAGTTAACTCAGTTTCGTTCCACTTTACAAGTTATAACAACCTTATGGAAGTCTTCGAACCTTTTGTAACTATGGTAAGAACCATTTTTTGCATTTTATGATTTGAGATGATAGATTCTGCACAGCCTTTTCAACATCTGTTCCTGGAATGAAGTATTTTAACAGCTTATCAGAATGGGACTTTTTTACCACTGCAGACCTTCAATATCGAAAATGTTAATAATTTGCATTTTGTATGAATGTTTTCAGAATATTAATTATGTTCTTATCTCGTTTATTATATATCAAGTCTTTATTTTAATGCACTCAGGTACACTCGTCTTATATATTATGGTGGTGAACAGCTGAGATGATTTCTTGTTCATTATCATGGAGTTAAATAGCAATAATTATTATTTTCTCTGCGAGAGTGAAAATGAAGATGATGTATTGGGGATTGTGCCTATTGAAAGCTAGAAATGATCGAACATAGTGCACCTTTCCTTCAATAATGAATTATTCTTTAAAATGTAAGCTCAATAAAGGGCAGGCTGCAGACATAAATTTTATGCTGAAATGGATACCTTAGGAAGACAGAAAATACTATGAAAGCTCGATTAAAAACATTACGCAACTTTCCCTACTAAAACATCCAGTACCTGATTTGTTTCGATTTGTTATACATGAATTCATTTTGTAAAATTCTGTTAGTAAAGATACTGATAAATATGTAAGCATTCTTAAATTTATTTTTAAAGTATTGTTAACAATTAACATATCTAAGAAGCCAGATTTGTGTAATGTGTGTTACTCCTTCGATAACAGAAAACCACAAATTGATGTCACACAGTAAGTGTGCACTCAATGCTAGGCTCTGACGATTTGTCATCTCACTTGAGGTATGTGAATATAAGGGGAAAATTGAGCTGGGATCTGGTATAGTTCCTGGGTAGCTCAGTCTGTAGAGCATTGACGCGTTCAGCCAAAGGTCCTGGGTTCAATACCCACCTCTGGAACAATTTTTCCCTTGAAATTATTCTGGTCGTTTTACAGCGAGCTATACCTGAGAAAGCCAGATCTGTCTCCATCAATCAAACTCCTGTATCTCCTCATGAGGAGCATAGGGCATTCACAAAGTGCCTCCATCGGACCCTATTTGAAGCCAACTTCTTCACTTCGCTCCATGTTTTCCCCTCCCTAGCAATTTCCTCCAAAACTGTTCTCTTCCATGTATTTTTTGGCCTTCCTCTTCTTCTACTACCCTGGGGGTTCCAATCCAAAGCCATTCTTTCTACTGCTCCATCTTCTTTCCTGATTGTATGCTCTATCCAATTCCACTTTCGTCTTTTGATTTCTATTGTGATTTCTTTCTGATTTGTTATCTTCCATAGTTCTGAGTTTGTATTATATCTGGCCATCTAATTTTTTTAATTCTTGGTAAACATCTATTAACAAATGTTTGCAGTTTATTTTGTATAATTTTCTTGTTTTCCATGTCTCACAGCCATATAATAAGACTGATTTCATATTACTGTTAAAGATTTTAATTTTTGCAGATCTAGATATAATATAAGATTTCCATATTGGGTACAACTGGACAAATGCACTATTTGCATTTTTTATTCGGTTCTTTACATCCTCAAAGGCCCACCATCCTTGTCAATTATACTACCCAAATATTTAAATTCTTGAACAGTATCAATGTTATTATTATTCAACCCCTAAGCAGTGCTGACTAGATCAGACGCTATGGACAGTACTCTATAACAGAGTCGCCAGTATGAAAGGATAATTCCAAGCCTTTGGCGTGAGACGAACTCGATAGCTCAGTGGTAGAGCGCATGACCAGAGAACAGGAAGTCGCAAGTTCGATTCCCGCTCGAGGTTGTGAAATTTTTCTTTCATACCATGGCATGATTGTGACTATAATAGTATTTAAATTCATCGTTATTATTATTTATTATACATTTATTTGTCTTTTTACTATTTAATCTCATTTCTTTAGTTTTCTTTACGTTCATTTTCATATGAGCCCCTTTTATTACTTCTAATAAAGTATTAACTTTATTCTGCATATCACCAAAACTATGGGAGAGCAAACAGATATCATCAGCGAAATCCAGATCTTCCAACGTATCATTTAATCCCCATCTTATACCTCTTCTAACATTGCCAACAGACCTTTCCATAATATCATTCATAATTATCAGAAATATGATCGGAGAGAGAATACAACCCTGTTTCACTCCACATGTAGTTGTTATATTTTCTGACAGCATACCTTCATGTATGACATTAAAAGTATAATTTTCATACATAAGTTCAATTAGTCTACAAATTTTTTCTGGTATACCAAATTTTGTTATTGTTCTCCATATATAATCTCTATTAAGTGAGTCAAACGCTTTCTCAAAATTGATAAATAGTAAATATAAGGTAATTTTTCATTCATTGCATTGTTCACAGATTATTCTTAAGGCATTAATTTGATCAATACATGATCTATTTGTGCGGAATCCTGCTTGTTCTTTCCTTATCAATTTATTTGCTGCTTTCTGACTCTATGCATACTGTTAAATACTACATGCAGTGTCATTAGACCTATGCTGCTGCCAGAAATTACCAACACCAAACCGAAGACAATGGATATTTTCATAGAATTTCCCCTTTTATTGTAGTAGTGTCTCACAATGAAAATTTCGTTTTTAACTTTCATTCTTAACATACCTATTATCTTTAGTTTTTGTTTGATTATTTCTTTGTATTACTATACAATTAATTTAATATTAAGTTATTCAGCTCTCATAGTATTTCCAGTCCAATCTGTTTAGATTCAGGGAATATATGTGCAAAATATTAAACAAAATATTTTATGTTATTAAACAAGTTATACAATTCAAACAGTTCTATGGAATAAAAAAAAGCCGAAAAAGTGCAGAATAGTTTAAAAGACACTTCAACAGCATACAATTTGAACATTTTAATTAAGAGAAGGCATACTTACAATCTGTTACATGTTGGATTGTTAGGCCTTGAATATCACACAGTTAAGAAAGAGTTGATAGTAATCATTTTAAATACAAGGTAATTATCTATGTATCTATTTTATGCATAATAATACCCATACAAGGTTATGGAAACTCATTCGCAACGTGCGACTGTAAACTCTGGGAGTTTATAGTAGACTAAATACAACTAAAAGAAGACAATGGCATAGCTCAGGTGGCAGACACATTTGCCTACTGATCTGGAGCTGA
The DNA here is from genome assembly GCF_040183065.1 of Periplaneta americana. Taxonomy (NCBI): domain Eukaryota; kingdom Metazoa; phylum Arthropoda; class Insecta; order Blattodea; family Blattidae; genus Periplaneta; species Periplaneta americana. The sequence goes on from NC_091117.1 coordinate 173,132,791, forward strand.
GCTCAGATATGGCGTTAATTCCCGTTTGAACTGATTACCTGCTTGGATTCCCCCCCCCCCCCCGAGGTTTTTCCCAACCATAAGGCGAATGTCAGGTAATCTATGGCGAATCCTTTGTCTCATCTCGCTAGCACCAATACCATCAATGCTAAATGACCTAGCGCATGATACAGCATCATTTAATGGCCAACACTAAAAAAATGGAACAGATGCAGTATAGGACCCACCCTAAATATAAGAACACGCAAAGCCACAAAAAAAGGTCAATGGAAGTAGAGTTTCGATCAATTAAATTATCGATATATATCGTTTTTATTATGTTGCCAACCAACGAATACTTTGTAAATTAGTTTGATTTTAATCATGGCGGCAATTTCGAATGCTATAGTTAAATATAAAAAAGAAGTGGATCAAATTCTTCCAGTTGGCTTAAAATGTAAGCCTAGAATTTGAAATTATGGAATTATAAAGAGAACATTTTTACTTGCCTTATCCATGAATAACAGATACGATATATGGTTTTTTGTGTGATTGTGGTTTATTTAAGAGTGAAATGTTCTGCGAAACATGTAATTCCAGGATGAGTTTGAAGAAATGTAAAAGTAAACAAGATGCACTCATGTGGAATTACAAAGTATTAAATAATAAACACAGGAATGCCGTATTGCAGTACTTCATGAAATCACTTGGATAACGGAGAAAATGAAACGGAACATCCCCACTGAGGTCCATGGTAAAATGATAATTTTACAACAATTTTTTATTTAAATTTTTTGGTCCTGGGAAAATACTAGTAAAAATGTGTTTTTGAAAAGACTAGTATTTTCCCTGGACTAAAAATGCAGTATAAATGGAGTAAAATTAGTATTTACGTGGACCATATTAAATTTGTGGTAAAATATTTTAAGTTTTAAGTTTAGCTTTGGTTTGTTTCTTTAACTGGTGACTAATAGCACTTAATTTCATTGTTGTTGGTTGCATTAAATGACACATGTTTGTAGTATGCTTTAGTTTTGTTAAGGTGACATACTTGATAATATAATAATCGAAACTATACAATAATCGATACTATGGAATACTCGGGGTGGGTCTTATAAGGCATCTGTTCCAAAAAAATAACAATGTCTTTAACAAAGCCTCACAGAAAGAAATCCAAGGGAATTAAGTCATGTGATAAAGGTCAGGCAAGAAGTGGTCGATCGTCATTAGATGCATGTCCAATCCACCCTGACTTTATGAAGCTACACTTAAAGGTGTCTCTCACTTGAACAGCTGTTTCCTTACTTGGACCTGTCGCTCAGGGAGCTTAAGCATGCAAGACATCCTATGTTTTCGAATTTCTAGTACCACTGGCATTTTGCTTTGTCTGTGAGTGCATTCTTGTGAAATCTAGCACGAAAATGTCTCTGCACCATGATTATGGAGTTGGTCCTTGCGAGTTCCAGAATGGAATAAGCCTTTTCAGCTCCTGTCCACATTCTAATTTCACCCATAACTTCAATTTCTTTTGTATTCAAGGCCTCACGAACACATTGTTTACCAGAGCATAACGCAACAATACTTGTAACTTTCCCTTTCAAACAACATGCATTGTATTGTTGTATCTATTACCATTACACTGTTAGGACTGACCAAAATCTTGGAGTAAATTATGACTCACGGTGTATAGTAAAAGCAACGCAGCGACCAAAGATATAATACAAATCATGTAAGTACCATTCCTTGACATGAATATCTTACCAGCAATAATACTCATCAAACAACTCAAACTAAAATATCCACACCAAGTCTGGCAACATTCATCCAGTCTGAACTGAACTGCATGGTGTTCACAAATGAACATGCCATAAAAGTAACAGAATTCTGTGAAATAAATAATCACGCATGTACCTAAAAATATTTCTGAAGTTACAGTACATAAGCTCTAGGTTTCTGGAAAACAAGGAAAGAAATTTAGAAACAAAGGAAAGCAATATTTTTAACAATTTTATTATAGAATTAATAAATGCAAAAAATAGATAACACATATACAAATGTAAGAGTCAAAGCTGTTTCATTCATATCTTATACATATAAATACATTTTCTGTGATATTGGTCCTGAGTAAAACAAAAGTTCAGTTACGAAAATAACTCAATAATTAATGTCTGCAAAATGTCGTAGATAATTCTTGAGCTGAACCTGGATTCTAGAAAATCTTTCATGTGTTTATTATTATTCAGCTCAGCCAAAAGCAAATATCTGAACATGTTTAAATATTTTTTTTTTCTTCTGTCTTTAAATTACTGAATTTCTTTCGTACATTTAGGTAAGTTGTTTGTTACTTTTGTATTATATAGGATATCCAATATGTCTCGACACTTTTTATAAGTTGCCTTACATTTAGCCTGAATGCTGCTCTCTCAGTTCATATATGATGGAACAGAGAGACAAACCATTCAAATTGCACAGGTATTATTTAACACTTCATCATTTTCACATTAATTTTTATACAAATTACTATTTCAACTTTTTCAAATTAGCACAACTCATTTTTTTGACTAATGTATGACAAATATATAGATTTGATTTAAACTTAAAAGGAGTAAAAAAAATTCATTTAACCCCAACTTTTTACAATGAGCTGCATTTCAATATGTGTATTCTGCACATTACAGGTAAAACACCAATGTAAATCAAATAAATGGACGTACAAGTATCATAAATGCATTCCTATAATTTTCAGCAATTAATGTATTTATTCCCTTTTCTAATTTAAATGAAGGAGCTATACAACTTTATATTTTTATTTCCGATGATGTACCCCGATTTTTCGTCGCCCTATTAACCGATCGGCAGATTATATGACTCTCTTTCTCTCACTCTTTTTTTTGTTCTTTCTTTGCTGCGGAAAAAATGTAGTACTATACCTTACATTATTACTTATTTTTTTAGAGTGTATTACAGTATTACAAGCCTTTACCCTTAACTAGTACTACTGCCGGCAATAAGAACAGTTACATAAAAGTGTTTATGCTCGACCATGCCGAAACGTAGTAATTATACACCTGGTAGCAGCCCTTTAATGGACCTCATTAAAGTACACCTATTCATTAAAGTTCAGGTGTTCCACCAATCATAAAATACCATTGTAGCAATATGAAAGCGCAAGTATCGATTATTCTCGGATATGCAATCGAAAGACAACTAGCCAATTACACAATAAATCACCTGTATTTGAAATAAAGTCAGTTCTGTTACTATAATAATTAATGTTAATTGTAAATAATATTCAAATAAATTCAATTTGTCATCTCGTTTTTCAATGTCTAATTCAATTTCAAGGTTATATCAAGATTAATGTTTATTTTACTCTCTAGATTATATCAAGGTCAATGTCGATATTTGTTTCTCGGAAAAAAATCAATACTTTCGCGTCTGCGTACATCTCACAATTTACGAGGTATTGCACAAGGTCAGTTCCGCTCCTCAGTCAGATAAGAATAACATGAATACTTATGAATAATTTCAAGTTAGAAATATGGTCGAGCATAAAAAGTCGTATGAAACTTGACTATAATGGTAATTAAGATGCTCGTATGAAAATTATGAAACTCGCTTGCGCTCGTTTCATAAACATGCTCGCGTCTTAATTACTACCATTATAGGCTCGTTGCATAATGTACTATTTTCCCAACTTATAAAATAGTCATGGTCCCAAGAACTTCCGCGGAATTTATAGCAAACCTGTGCAGCATTCAGTCCTTGTCCTACTGTTTGAGTGTCCGTACTTTATATCTTCTATGTAAAATATCTTTCATGCGTGTCAAAAATGTTTTGCTAAGTATCAAAATAAAAATGCAAATAATTAAGAGCATTAGGAAAAGAGAAACCGCAGCTTATTTCGCATCATTGACTTCATACAATAGGAGACGTCTACTATTCCTATCTTTCCACGAACAAAAATCACAAGGAATTTCCTTGGCCCTTATAAACCCATCAATGACAACCAGACTTAAATTAGCGAACTTCTAGTCCGCTATCTGGCATGTTAAACACCACATTATGGAGGGAATTACAAAACTGTAACATGTATTTCATTTATGAAAATATTTTACGGTATGGATTATCCGATTTTTTCGATTAACTGTCCAATCCACTCCCTTCATTATTACGGATAATAGATGTTACTGTAAAATAAGTAACTTGTAATTGCAATTTAAATTAACGTAGCAAGGTGGGATAAATCCTATTTGAAACAAAGGGAAAGTCATTTTTAAGTACGTTATAATTTTTTTTTGGAAGATATCTACAGTCTTCTACAAGTTCTACATACCTAAAATGTCAAGATTAATTGTAATATGACTCAAGAATCTTCAAGTCTAAAATATATAGACAATGAAATTTTCATTCCACAGAATTTCCCTGACATATACACAACACTTTTATTTTATTTTATGAAATTTTGTTTGAAGCTGAAATCTTGGTGCATCTACTCTCTTCAAATTATCATTTCATGGGGGAAGGGACAGCTAAAATAAATCATTCATGTAGTGTGAACAACTATTTTATAATAATAATAATAATAATAATAATAATAATAATAAATGTACATGAAAGAGAAATGGTAGAAAATGCAGGTAGCTTATTAAATTTAACATTTTACGAAGCTTATGGACAGACCAGAAGACAAGAATGATTTTATTAAGGGTAAGATAAATATTATGATGGGAAGAGCAGGAAGAATTGAAGAACATAATACTTATAGATGAAGCATATACTGGGTGTCCAGCAAAGAACTCTGAGGTTCCTAACACAAGTATTTTCTGTTTGGACTGCCATATGATGGTGTTTTGGTCATATCCATGAAGCAACAATAAAGCATTCAAGTTGTAGTTCAAATGTTACTCTCACTAGGAAGCAGCACTGACAGACCAAATAACTGTACAGATGTGCCATGCTGCAACAATGGTGTGGCAACAAGAGAAAATACAATGCATGTTACAGTTCGCTTCAAGTGACTAAAGCATCCCCAAATCCTGTCAACAGTTCTTGGAAGTGTGAAAATTGTCACACTCACTATCGTTCGTGCGACAAACATTCACTCATGCCATAATCGTCAAGATTATCCACTTGTTGCATAAATAACTATTAAATTAGTTTACTTAACTATGCTATTAAATACTTCAGCATTGTAACCTAACATTTGAATAATTAATAGATTTTGTTTGTTTGAAGGGCTCCTGGTTTGTAGTTGCCAGTTGCCACCATCTCTGTTATGATAAACTTCAAAACATTTCAAACATAACATTTAACTAAATACTTTACTTTCTTGATTTACCGACATCCATAGCCACAAGCAAAGTCAGGATAGGAGAAGAAATGTCTGAAGGAAGCGAAATAAGGAGAGAAGTACGACAAGGATGCTCTTTATCATCTATCCCATACCTGCACAAACAGCGCTCAACGAGCGCGTGCGCTCCTTCGGAGCGGGAGAGCCATGTTTACCGCTCACCGAAACGGAGAGGAAGATACGTCAGAATGACATAGACTTGCTAGGTAGAGGAGAGGGAAACGACCACTCAGTTATCTAGTGGAGTGCAGTGTGTAGGCCTATTCTCAGTAACTGTTTCACGTTGCTTACCTACTGAGAATCTAAAAGACGGAACATAACATTTAACATTTAACGATTTACAGCTCGAACTTATTGATCTTCAATGTGACCTAAGGGCTAAAGATCGTTTGAATAATACTACTAGCCTGGTTGAGTTTTATAAGACTAAACATTATCCACGTCTACACAGGTTGGCTGTGAAAATGATTGCTATGTTTGAGTCAACATTTATATTTGTGAGCAACTGTTTTCTATAATCAACTTTAATAAAGGCAGACATCGAACATCTGTAACTGATGTTTCATTAGGATCAGTAGGCCTACGCTACTGTTCCTTTCAGCTGCCAACAGCATAAAACCTCGTTTTCATGCACTGATAAATAAAAATATAACAAAATGATATTTTACATTTAAGTAGCTATAGAATTTCTATTATTTCTGTAAAATAAATATGTCTTTATTAATTAATAATAGTCCAAGATAGTTTTGCAAACACTGAACGGGAATTCATTTCATAAACACTCGTAATAGTACTTCCTTTTGTGTACATTTTGTACGAGATCACCCCTTCTTCCAGTCCACCCTTATACAGAGCGCAGCTAATATCTACATTCCGCTCATAAGCTGTGAGCCAGCTCGGAGAGCACAAACCTTGTGCAGGCCTGATCTATCTTGTTCAACATTTACTTGGAGGATTTGGTGAAGAACCGTTTTCAGAATATGGGAGGGGTAAAAGTAGGAGGAAGAAGAATAAAGTGTGTATGAGGAGACGACACTAAGAGATATGCTACTGGAGCTAAATGACAGCTGTGAGCAGTATGGGATGAAGATAAATGCAAACAAGACGAAGACCATGGTAATAGGAAGAAAAGTGAAGAGATAAACTTACGAATTCTAAATGAGGCAGTTGAGCAAGTGGACAGTTTAAAATACTTGGGATGTACTATAAGCAGTAACATGAGCTGCAGCCAGGAAGTCAAAAGGAGGATAGCAATGGCAAAGGAAGCTTTTAATAGAAAAAGGAGCATCTCACCACCACCTTGCAGTCCCCATTTGACTCCAATGAATTTCTTCTTTTAGAGTTATGTACAAGACATTTGTGTATCCAGAAAACAACCAATCCCTTGGCTTTCTATGCCATAGAATAACAACACTCATAGAAGTAATTTCTATAATTATGTTTACTCCCAAGTGTGGTCTGAGGAGGAATTTCATTTTGATGTCTTTAGAACTCTAAATGGTGCACACAGTGAGTTACACAAACGGGTTATGAATCTGGTAACATTGCACTTTAATAATATACTGTATGCTACATATATATCTGCTTCAAAATGTCATAACGAATTTGTTTCTAACAACATTACAACAGAGCGTTCCAGAGATAAGTACCGGTTTATTTTTCGGCCGCTGGGCGGCATGGTGCTTGAGCGACCACCAGCAACCGGGCCCTTAAACTCATGGCGCTTCACCAAATTAAAACTTACATGCATACTTACTAAGCATAAGTATTGTATTTAACATTAATTATTATACTTACTTATGAATTTTAAGGAACCCGCAGGTTCATTGGTTCATTGCCACCCTCACATAAGCCCGCCATCGGTTCCTATCCTGTGCAAGATTAAAATCCAGTCTCTATCATCATATCCCACCTCCCTCAAATCCATTTTAATATTATCCTCCCATCTACGTCTCGGCCTCCCCAAAGGTCTTTTTCCCTCTGGCCTCCCAACTAACACTTTATATGCATTTCTGGATTCACCCATACATGTTGTTGTTGTTTTCTAATGCCAGGCATTTGACAATAAAGTCACTTGACCTCTTGCACCCCAATATTTTTCAAAGCTATTGTCATGGTCAGCCACTGAAGCACAGATTTTGAGGTGTTCTGAATCCATTTCTCGATTTGAATTGCTCAATGGGCAGTTAGGGGACTGATATATTCCAATTCTATGCAGATGCTTGGCCAAACAGTCATGGCCTGTTGCCAATCTAAATGCAGCTACAGATGATTTGTGTGGTAAATCGGGAATCAACTGTGGATTATAATGCAGAAAGTTCCATTTTTTCCCTTGAGATTGTGTTATCAAATTTTGTTTGTTGAAGTCTAAGTATGTAGATTTAATAAATCTTTTCGCAGAGTAATAGGTAGATTTAGTAACAGGTCTGTATTCCAATACTTTGGCAAGCTAACAGACATTTTTGTAGTTATTAAGTGACTAACAACAATTTCTTTTCACTTTCCTTGTGCAGCAGAGAAAGACTCAGAAGACTCTACATACACTTATTCATATTGAAATTTTGCAAGAGAAATGATTGTATTAAAGCTAAACTCGCAAATCAAATGAACTACTTTTTGGATACATCACTAATTTTCTTTAGCATGAAAATTTCTGATTAACATTATAACTTTTTTACTGTGTTAATATTATAAAAAATACCTGACTGACTAGTTTCGACGTTTTATAACATTAACACAGTAAAGAAGTTATAACATTAATCAGTGATTATACAACTGTTAAAAGAGTGTACCAAACAATGAAGATGAAAATATCATTAACTTCTTCCTTTGGTGAAAGTTAGCAATGCGATAAATATTTGAAAAGTTACAAGATGGGCAGAAGCAGTATGACGAAAAGACAGTAGAGAAGAAAAATCACAATTTAACTAATAAAACTGATTTGTTTAAACCATTCCTAGTCCCAGTCTGAGAAAGAATCTTTTCAAAGATTAAGAATTTGTTACAGCATAAATTCTAGCTTTAGCATTCAAAATTATGCTAAAATTTGTGACATATCAAAGAGGACATTTCATGTTTCAACACTAACAAAAAAGTAACATCACTTTTTAGAAGAAACAGATTAAGTTGGAATACAAAAAGTGCAGAAGGTTAAAGTTGTCCACGTCATAGAGAAGAAATGAAAATAATTTCTAAACAAATAGAACTACAGATTCTTTTGCATCTTAAAATGGCAATAAATAATAACAAAGCTAATGACAATGAAAAAATAATTCTTCCTATCCAAGATTAACTTTTACTTAATGACGTTTTTACGTTTACTATGGAGTAAATGGTTTTAAGTGACAGAACTGGGTACATCAGCTACGTAAGAATGTAGCAAGTTCAAAACCTGAGAACTGCAATGCTATCTGATCAAGAACAATAGATCTAGGTTAAAGTTAAGATGATGTTAAGAGAACTTGAGTAGCACAGAAAATCGGACCCCATCTGATATCAAAATGAAGAAATTTATTACTCAATAACACAAAACTTATTAATAACCTAGTGGTTCGAAAGCAGTCATCATGGACACTCAGGTTAATCATTATATTGGGATTCCACCTGTGGTACACCTGCATATGGAAATGCAGCTCAAACACATACCTGCAGTGAATGTGTAATTGTCTACCTATGTGTACTGGACATGTCTCGATAGGACCATCTCTTCACCCTCATCTGCTGCTGCGCCATGGCCCATTCTACTGCTGTGTCAGCTACCGACACCCTGATCACCCCTCGGTCAGAACTTGAGATCTTTGATTGCCTGGGGAAGATCTGGCAACTTCATGTCTTTTATCTGCTGGGGAATGTTCATGTTCTTGACTGCTGAAACAGCTCTTGCAGGCGCTGCTGCAATACCAGCCTGGAACATTCAATGCACAGTTACAGAGTGAAATATAAGTACAAGATCTTTAGGGTCGAATTCATAGTCGTCACTTATAAAATGTGGAAACACTTAAGTAATGAGCGTTTCCTTAGCACTTATTTTAGATCATATTGCAGAGATGCTACTCATTCATATGCCCTGAGCATTCCCTTGACATCAAAAGAAATATGGCAACATGGCTAGACGTGAGCGCTTTCGTGCATTCAATTGTTTTCCAGCGCCTTTTAATTGTTAAATCGGCATTATTGTCATACACAAATACAGAAGTAAATATTATAGAGCTAAAAATTATACAAGATGTCCAGAAAGCATTTTACAGAAAAGAAAGACGTGAGCTAAGATAACTAGTTATGAAATATGGAGATATCGTGGAAATTAAAAAAAAAAAAAAATGATAATTAATTGTTCTCTCCAAAAGAAGAAATTGACATGGAATAAAATTGCAGTTGAGTTTAATGCAAACTCCGGAAATATTCCTGCAAGTAAATCATTTTAATTTATTTTTCAGTTATTTTTATGCTAAACAAAGTGGAAATGATATAATTACGCAAATTTTAACAGCTTATTCCTTGGGTAGAATACAAACAAAAATGCAAATAACACTTTGTTGGGACGTGAATACTTTTCGAAAAAAAAAAAATGCCACTTAAATCTACCTGAAATGTTGCTATGCATAAAATCTCAAAGCAACCAGTACTTTCAGCAGTGGCGAAATCGGTAAGCCTCATGGTTGTATTGTGAATTTAAATGAGAGACATCAGAATATTCACAACAGTGTTCTTGTCGAAACGGTATCTCCTCTTAAATTGTTGATCATTATACATCCCTAAAGGGTTTTCCATATCTCTGATATATCTTTTGCTTGCCGAAACTCATTTTCATTTTAATTACAGAACTCAATAAATTAAATTAAATCATAATCATCATCCATTGTATACCGAATCAGCTGATTACAATGCATATGAGGAAACACTTGAGTAAGCTGAGAAGCTACCTTATTTGAATAAGTGTTCACTTCAGTGGGATTTATGAATTGGAAATTATTATAAGCAACTGCTTAAGTGTTTCCTTACGATAGGTGTTGACTATGAATTCGACCCTTAGCATTGTTCTCAATGCGTGATAAAACTTCTAATTACAGACGAGAAAAGAAAGGAAGAGAATTTATTTGTACAATACTGATAAAATTACAGAGCTATATTTCCTGGCAAACCTCTTGCATATGACCTTTAATGACTTCACAGCTTCCGCAGACAAGGGGACAACTTGTGCTTGGGCGTGTATTTAATTCCGAAATCTAGTAGTTTTCTAGGTATAAAAAAAGTTTGTTTCAAAGTAAGCTTGGAGGACAACCGACTCACCATTATGGTTGGTCCTCCCTCTGTACAATGATTATAAAGAATATGAATTGTTATGTGTACTGCCGTTCAAGAATATATGAGGAGCATCATTTCAAAACGTATTATGTGCAACTTACAATTTTTTTACACGAACGACGAAAAACTGGATTACTCGTAAACCAGAGAAGTTTTCAAAACACTAGACAAAACCATTTTTAAGTACTGGTTTCACAGTTTACAAATATGACCTACCTGCAGCGGTCTTTGAGGGCTGTCCTTCCTTAAGGAGATTCAAGAATAACTTAAAAAGTTGTGTATAAAGTGCAAATTAAAATTAAGGTGACACTCAACATTTAATTTTTTTAAGTGACATGTATTTATCTAGCCTGACGAGTTACTTCCTTGGTTTGAATTGTAAATTATTTAAAAATAGCATGTAAGAGGGCCTTAGACTAGAAATGTTTAGTTTAAATGTAGTTCTGTTTATAAGTATGCATAAGGATGTAATTATTTGACTTATTTGAACTGTTGTATCAGTGAAGCGAGGTGAGTCAGTGAAGTTATGGTTTTACAGTGCAGTGAACAGTTCCGATCAGTGATAATTTATAGCGTCAATGAAATGCGTTCTATAGTGTCAGTGAAATGTGTTACAGAGTGTCAGTGAAATGTGTGCTAAAGTGTCAGTGAAATGCATCGTAGTGCCACTACAGGGAATGAGATGAGAGTAAAGAGAAAGACTATTGAAACTTATGTAGGGCCTATACATAATTATGTAGGTTGTATTGTAAAATTAGGTATTTTATTTATGTTTTATTATTATTGTGTTAAATGGTATTGTGTATTCTTATTGTATTGTGTATAAAATTGTATATGTATTGTAAAATTGTATTGTGTATTGTTTATATTGTATATACCACTGCCACCGGGTGCTTGCCCACTTGCAGTGTAAATAAATTACATACATTACATGACGACTTGGAACCATCAGACTTCACAGCATGAAAGATAGATAAATAGAATGTAACAAATTTAATTTCGTCCACTGGGGGACTTAATATGTTTTGAAACGATGCTCCTCATATGAGCTAGACCAACATGGTAATGAAAGAGGTCATCAAATAATACGATTACCCCATATCATCGTCAATACAGCGCCATTGATCTTGTGTAGACTCAAGTAAAGCAACAACTTATCAGGAGAAACAGTAAATTTAAAATTGTGGACATTGAAAGACTTGTTCACAAAGAACTTCACAATGTAATGCAAGAATAGGCAGCCTATTAAAACATAGGAGGACAATAATTATAACAGGAAGACGATTTTGTAAAAGAGATAGGATGGGACGATATTTTAGAATCAATTATAATAAATTTAAAAGAAAGTGACCCAGAGAATGAAAGCAGTGTGGTCAATGATAATAGTGTCAGCAATGAAGAGTCTCTAGTCATCCCTCTAGAGTAATCATGATCAGATATGTTTATTTGACCTTATATCTCTCTATTTCTCTCGTATGAGACAGTGATATTACAATGTTCCAGTGTTCTGCTATTGGTTCTTGTCATATGCAGAAGATCTGTCGTGAAGTAATTTCAATATTTTATACCCCAATTCTTTATTTTTAAGTTACATGCGAAGGAAAGGAAAATAAGTAAATAAACAAATACGTGAACATATTCTATAGTTTCAAGGTATTTCACCAACTTCAACACCTATATTTCGCTACACTCCAGATATCAATTTATTTATAACCAGAACTGTGTTTGATTGTTGTTAATGACAAATACGAAAAGATAGTTACACAGACGGCAAGAACTATGTGCAAATTTTATGTGAATTGTACGCAATGTATGGTCTTATATTTTACCAAATTGAGCTATATGTACGAATTATTAACATTTATGTTATACTTGAGAAAAATGTTTTTATTTGTGAATAAAATAAATATTACATACAAAATTATCGTCATCAATGTCCTTGTAGATGCAACGTCCTTATGAAAGAAAAGAATGCTGTTGTATTGAGGAGTAAAAGCTATTTAAAATAAGTACATTTTATCATACAGTGCAATATTTCACTCTGGTTTCAAAGTGTAATATTGTTATGTGTAAATTTTCTAATGTAAGAGTTGAATGGAAATGGCGGAATTTGCGTGAATGAACACTTACAAGAGTAACGTTCGTGAAAAACATGTGTAAGAAATGTTGTTGTTTTCTAATGCCAGGCGTTAGACAATAAAGTCATTTGACCTCTTGCACTCCAATATTTTTCAAAGATATTATCATGGTCAGCCACTGAAGCACAGATTTTGAGGTGTTCCGAATCCATTTCTTGGATTTGTAAGAAATAAAAAATAAGATACCAAAGAGGCAACTAGCAATTGAAAGTTTTTTCGAAGTACGAAGAAAAAATAATTTTCAAAAGAATTTAGTTATTTCAATTACTTAATTTTAGCTCCTTTAGAGAGGCTCATTTTTAAATTGACTAAATCGAAGTTTTTAGAAAATGTATTCCTTAAAATACTGATTTTTGTCTCTGTGGTTTTGAACTGGTCTTATTCAGTTTTATAACAGACAATTTACCAACACACTGACAAAATGTAAGATTCTAATTGGTTTGAGATGTAGGCTTTCTAACTCTTCATTCCGGAAATTTTCTGGAAAATTGAAAAAGACTAGTTTCAATTCTGTCACGGTTTTACAAGCAGTCCAATGAAAATACTGAATAGGGAACATTTAGTCCGAAAAAGTTGCGAGGTAAATGCAAATGAGTTACTCGTCACTCATCAGTATAACGAATTATCAGAGCACAGCTAGAAATTTATAGTACTGACTTTCTGTGCAGATTCAATTCATGAACTCTTGAGGGACAAAAATTTGGCACACTAGTGACGCTCATCTGACCAGCTATTGGCTAGTGTAAATAAATAAACTCAATAAACAAAGAATATAGTGATATCCAAATATCTGTTGATTTAGATATACTGGGAGTTTTCCCCGAAGATGCCTGACTGCAACTACAATGGTAAAACCTGTTGTGCTGCTTTAACACCAAAGTATATCAAGAAATTCCACCAAGGTTTCTACAGTTCGTCTTCCAAAGTCACCCAAGACTCCATAATCCTAATATATCACCTAAGACTCCATAATCCTTAATATATTTCTCAACATTGAACTGTTTTACTCCTATAAAAATTTAAAATATTCTCTGTAATGATTTTGTAGGACAATGTTTCATTCTGTAGATATTATATTCAAATAAACTGTTTTTTCACATCATATAATTAATTTGTTTTCTTAAAAACCTACCATATCCGTATTACTAAATAGCAGAATTGGCCTTATCCAAAAATTAAAACCAATTTATGCTGCTCATCTGCCATAAAATAAGGATTTAATACTATCACATAATGTAATCCAACAGCATTTTTTCCTGTTTAAATGACCAATAGGTTAGGTTTCTGAAGTTTTATTATTATTATTATTATTATTATTATTATTATTATTATTATTATTATTATTGTGAAAAATCTTTTAACATCTAATAGCCTCAAATGTATAGCCCACTTATCCCACATTGAGTTATAATCAGCATGTTTACAACTCTTATTTTGATCCCAGCAACAGATCCCATTTTCCATACTTCACATTACCAATCCATTTTCCAGGAAATTTTCTATCCAGCCTTTGTCGCACAGACACTACATAGTGAGGGGGAGCTCAGTCTGTTGAAAATGCAAATTTTGTTCGTCCAACACCATGTTTCCTTACTGACTTGGTTTTATAGCGATACCTAGTGTGATAAGTGGATGAATTACATTTTCTAATAAATTCAGATACCATTCTCCAGTCACATTTTCTTCAACAAAAATTGGTCCAACAATGTCATCCCCAAAAATTCCAGCCCACACATTGATTTTCTGAGGAAATTGAGTATGATCATCACAAAACACATACCGTAGGGATTTTCTTGTCCCAGTACTTACAAGTCCGCACCTATGGAGTAACGGTTAGTGAGTCTGACCACGAAATCAGGCGCCTGGGCTCGAATCCCAGTTGGGACAAGTTACCTGGTTGAGGTTTTTTCCGGAGTTTTCCCTCAACCGAATATGAGCAAATGCTGGGTAACTATCGGTGCTGGATCCTGGACTCATTTCACCTGCATTATCACCTTCATCTCATTCAGACACTAAATAACCTAAGATGTTGATACAGCATTGTAAAATAACCTACTAAAAAAAAAGTAGGCCTACCATTCTGTTTGTTGACAGACCCATTCAAGAAAAAAGTCGTTTTAACAATGAAACAAATGTTCTGTGTCAAATTTTGGTTATCCTCAAATATCTGAGATATCTGTTCACGAAATTCTACTCTTCTATTAAAATCATCTTTGCTGACCTCTTGCTGAGTCTGTATTTTACAGGGGAAAAATTTATTCATTTTTAGTACTTTATGTATGGAACCAACCGAAATGTTTGTTACAGCAGCTATTTTTGAAATGTAGGTGGTGGGTTCATTAATGAAATGGCCTAGTATTTCAATCTGTGAAGTTTCACAGAGTTTTCTAGGTTGGTTATTTGTTTTGTTGCACACAGAACCAGTTTCTTCAAATTTCCGTACTACAACTATCACATATTGGTGACTTACACTTTTTTCAGAATGACTGCGGACACAATGATATTCAGCTCCATAAATAAATATGATTTCTGTTCTCTCTTGAAGGGTATACACCATTTTAAAATAATTTAATACACAAACACAACTATTACATGAAATGCTCAATAATCTTTAGCTTTATTCTCTTCAGTTCTAATCGACAATAACAACAGCCACACCTGTGGAGTAATGATTAGCGCGTCTGGCCGCGAAACCAGGTGGCCCGGGTTCCAATCCCGGTTGGGGCAAGTTACCTGGTTGAGGTTTTTTCCGGGGTTTTTCCTCAGCCCAATATGGTGCTGGACCCCGGACTCATTTCACCGGCATTATCACCTTTGTCTCATTCAGACGCTAAAGAACCTACGCTGTTGATAAAGTGTCGTAAAATAACCTACAAAAAAAATAGCAACAATCCAGGTTGCCAGGCGATGACAGAAAACAAAAGATGCGAAAACAAATTAATGAGATGTATAAACAATTGAAAACTCTTTCAAATTCAAGTATTGCAAGATAGGGATGCCATTTGAAATTTCAAAGTGGGGGTAGATGGGTGAAACCTAATATGCAATTAAGATTGGTTTTAAAGTTCCCCCTCAATATCTAAATCGATGTGTGTGTTTTTTGTTTTGTTTAATTAAATTAAATTTAAATTATATGGTTATTTAGACTGGGAAGTTTTGGAAAGAAACCCCTGTGCAGTTCATAATGAGATAATGATAATGCATACACAGCTTTTATATTCCTGTAACAATTATACCTTTAACCCAATTAATGGGCTTCGTCTACCTGATGTTAGGTATACAGATGGCGAAATTCCAGCAACATAGTGTCAGTATGATGTCAGGTCTTTGTCTAAGGTGACATCAGACATCATATCAATAATGTACATCTCGCTCTACACGGAATTTGAACTCACAACTGTAGCTTCCACAGTATTACAGTTGCACATCTTGGGCATTGTATATATTGTGGAATAATAATAATAATAATAATAATAATAATAATAATAATAACAACAAATAAATATCTTGTATATACAGTCGAACCTCCACACAATGAAAACCGATATTAATTTTAAACCAAGTTGCAATGATAAATTTTATTGGTCCTGAAGTTATTTCCTATATTTTAAATATGTTTTATCTATCATTACAATGATGGCCAAATTTTGGAGAAACTCCAATGGAACGACGAAAACATAACAATTTTTTTTAATTACTTGGTTTTCATGTTCAATATTATTTCACTTTTCACTTGGTATCACTCTCTTAAAGATGTTTTTCCATTATTTCGTCTATCCTTTTTCATACTTTTGTTGACCAATTTTGGCGTTTTGTGCAAGGAGTGTGTTACAATAGAACTCTACCTGCTTCAAGGGTGCGTGACTTTTAACAGAATTTTCCTTTATGGTTTCTGACACTGAACTGGTGCCTTTCACATTCTAGTGTTACTTGTTAATGTGGCAGATGTAACGCGAAAACAAATTAGACTAAATAAGCTGCATTTAATGAATTAGACAGGGAATTGAGAAACAGACTGAGGTGGCTGAAAAGTATGTGTTACAGCAGTCAACACTCGCAACATTCATAAAGAAATGCAAGGAAATGAGTACAGTTCTGCAAGTAGTAAAATTAATCCTGAACATAAGCATTGACATTGTTACCTTGAAGTGATTTAATGAAATGAGGGCACTTAACTTTGCTACAGCAGGTCCTATTGTGTGTCAAAAGCGCATCAATTTTGTCAGTGTACTTGGTGATTCGAACTTCAAAAACAAACATGGGATTACTTTCATTAAAGTGGCTATCAGAGGAAAAAAATCAAATACAGTAATCAAATGCTGAGTAAATGTTATTTCACATTTTATACTTATTTCTACTTTATTATCTAGGCCTACATGCAGGCCAAGTTCATAACTCCTCAATAAAACAATAACCCTGATACAGTATAACAATACAATTTTTATAGTCCCCAGAAAATTGTTGTATTGAGGTTCGACTGTATCTTCAAAGATTAAAAAAAAAAAAAAAAAAAAACTGAAGGAAGGAACACTACATTTAGCCACCAAAATGTGTTGTTTTTATTTCACACATTTCTGGAAGGATATCATTGTGTTCTAATTTCACTGAAACAACAGCATCCACCATCATGATATGTCTGCAAGGAACAAGCCACAAAATGCACAACACAGCAGGACAACGAATAGGGTACAGGTGCATTCCTGGGTCTCCTAGCCCTATTTGGGTTTATATATGTAAGCAACATACATCAATCACGCCATATGTACATTCCATCACTGACTCAATAACGTAGTCCATCACAAGCTATAAGTGTAAGCTTCCATAGTAACTGATATGGCATAATATTGGATGTCTTCTTTACATGAAAGAGAAAGGATCAGACTTGTCACATAATTATCAGTTTCAATGTGGAATTCAAGCCAAAACTACATAATATTGGAACGAATTTTATTTTGGAAAGTGTAGTGTAGTTGGTTCAGTATGTATTAGAAATTAAAAATTTGTCTTATTCATCATAAGTTATAAAGACTATGTAGTACTAACAAGAAATAGTGGCATGATTATCATAAAGTAACGTTCTAAAGCTGTAGTGTAGTTTTGGTTGCTTTAACTATGCAGTAAAATGGAAACTTTCAATGTTTTGGGACTACTGGTTCCATATTTAGAGAACAGGGCATCATACATGCTGGTATTATCACAAAAAAACAGACATTATCTTTATGTGTATGGAGCCTGTGTGTCAAGAGAGTGTTGTTCAATCTAGGTCTGACTTGAACAGGAATTAAAAAAAATAAAAAATATTATGTATTATTATTATTATTATGTATTATTATTATTATTATTATTATTATTATTATTATTATTACTACTTATTTACTTACTTACTGGCTTTTAAGGAACCCGTAGGTTCATTGCCACCCTCACATAAGCCCGCCATTGGTCCCTATCCTGAGCAAGATTAATCCAGTCTCTACCATCATATCCCACCTCCCTCAAATCCATTTTAATATTATCTTCCCATCTACGTCTCTGCCTCCCCAAAGGTCTTTTTCCCTCCGGTCTCCCAACTAATACTCTATATGCATTTCTGGATTCGCTCAAATGTGATACATGCCCTGCCCATCTCAAACGTCTGGATTTAATCTTCCTAATTATGTCAGGTGAAGAATACAATGCGTGCAGCTCTGCGTTGTGTAACTTTCTCCATTCTCCTGTAACCTCATCCCTCTTAGCCTCAAATATTTTCCTAAGAACCTTATTCTCAAACACCCTCAATCTCTGTTCTTCTCTCATAGTGAGAGTCCAAGTTTCACAACAATACAGAACAACCGGTAATATAACTGTTTTATAAATTCTAACTTTCAGATTTTTTGACAGCAGACTAGATGACAAAAGCTTCTCAACCGAATAATAACACGCATTTCTCATATTTATTCTGTGTTTAATTTCCTCCTGAGTGTCATTTATATTTGTTACTGTTGCTCCAAGATATTTGAATTTTTCCACCTCTTCGAAGGATAAATCTCCAATTTTTATAGTTCCATTTCGTACAATATTCTCGTCACGAGACATAATCATATACTTAGTCTTTTCGGGATTTACTTCCAACTCTATCACTTTACTTGCTTCAAGTAGAATTTCCGCGTTTTCCCTAATCATTTGTCGATTTTCTCCTAACATATTCACGTGATGTAAAATCGTTCAATTCCAAACCTCTGTGTTATCCTGAACTTTCCTAATGGCATGTTCTAGAGCATATTATTATTATTATTATTATTATTATTATTATTATTATTATTATTATTATTATTATTATTACTACTATTATTATTATTATTATTATTATTATTATTATTATTATCATCATTATTATCTACACCAGTCTTACCACAAATATGAGAAACAAAAACCTATGCTTGAAGAAAGAGGAGGAAGAGGAGCTGGATGACGAGGAGGAGGAGGAGAAGGAGGAGGAGGAGGAGGAGGAGGAGGAGGAGGAGGCGAAAGAAAAAAAAAGATGAACACTATGAAGAGAGATAATTACTGAAGGGGTTTTATACAGTAGAAAACTTCGAAATCATCATCACTGTCGTCTTGTCCTAATTCAAGTAAGTACACCCTCATGAACATGACTACAAGATTTTATGAAGAAGCAAGTACAATAAAAGAAATTTTACATTTTTGTGACTATTTGTGCTATAGTAAAAGTCAGTGCAGAGTTAATTGAACTTGTCAAGGCATTTTTTCGAAAGTAATAATTATTCTTAAAATGAAAGACTGAAAATCCCAACCAATTATTAAATTTATTTCAGGTTTTGCATAAATTTTCATTATTACTACAGTGGATCTCAAGATAAAATCACTTTACTTGTATTCCATTTAAGTTTACAAATTATATGTTACGTTAAATTAAAATAACTATTTTCTTCCATAACAACAGAAAAAAATCAATGTCACGAAAATAACACGCACTTTTCCATTATACGTACTATTTATTTTCGTAAAAATTTAGTTTATCACCATATCCTGGAACTTAACATTTCCAATGTTTTTTAACTTCAGTACATACAGGTTCTATCATCAGGGCAGATAGGTAAGACCACTCTGTTGTACTCGTTATATTTGGCAACTCCAAAAAACAGAGCGTCTATAATTCTTCGCTATTGTTTATGTAAGATAACTAAATGCTGGGGCCAATGTGACACCTGAATATCATGAACATATTATAATACATAATACAGTAACACAGGGTTCGGCAGGAAAACCTGACGTTTTTAGGTTAGCTATAGCTTCAGGAAGAACTGACTCAGCAACATTCAACAACTATGCAATTTTAGTAGAGGTGGAGCAGTGGACAGCGCACCATTGTGTTTTCGTAGTGGAGACGTTTAAAAAAAAATGTCAAAGCAGTTACCTAAGGCACCTTACTGAGTAATAATAATAAGCCAATAAAAATATGTAGAATGATGGTATGGGAAATGGGAGTTCCTGAAGAAAGCTGTCTCAACACTATCCTTGTTCACCATAGCTTCACTCTGACTTGACTGGATATGAACTTCAAACTCTAGTGGAAAACCAAACTCTAGCGAAAACCAATGTTCTGACTGTTAAACACGAAAAGTTCAGTCGACTTTGATTTGAAATTTTCCTGTATAATTGTAGGTATAGATTTAAGTCAAAATATACTGGGAAATATTTCTCATCATGCACACAGAGTCTTATATATGAAGGAATAACAACAAATGAATACAATAGCTGCATCTAGGTTGTAATCGATATAATTTTATTCAAAACTAATCACAAAAAGGAATCAGAGAAGGAGCAATAACATTAAATTTAACTCCTACTGAACTTTTGTTTTAGATCATAATATCTTGATCAGCACCTAAGTATAAATACACTCTAAATGGATTAAATATAACAATTAATTACAAAATTTTATAATCGTGGCTTGCTGTTCAAAGTCTCATATGTAGCACTAAACGTCATGTGACTTGTTCAGTGACAATGTAAATAAAGAAACGCAGTCATCTTTCTTCAATTTCAGAACTAGAAGAGAGAAATTGACGTGCAAATATACTTAGTGTATAGCAGGGTTTAAATAATAGTCGCATTTTGCTACTCGACTTCTAAAAATGCAACACACTTTGAATGTAAATGTACAAAAATGCAACAACCACAATGAACTTCAGAAACGAAGATGGTAATGGAGAAAATGAAATCAGAGAGGTTTGAACTAATCTGAATTTAAATGAAATGTTAATGGCATGGGCAATGTTCAAAAAGGTATTGATCAATAGATGTTCAGAAATTGATTTCAAAGAGTTGGTGCAATTCATGTTAGTTAAGAGAACAATTTCTTTTAATTGATTTATATTATAATTTCATCACATACTGCAAATTGTGAGCGAGGATTTAGTTGCACGAATCTTGTAAAAACTGGAATTAGAAACCGCCTTTCAGTAAAAAGAGTTAGCACCCTGCCAACAATAAAACTTGAAGAGCCTACTAGTAAAGAATTTCAATGTTTAGAGTGCCCATAAAATAACGTATTTTAATGTGATGTAAATTCAGCAGTAATTGATTTTAAACATATCTACGTCTAATGATTTACTTACATAAGTATATCTAGAGTGTGATATAGAAGATGGATTGAAAGTAATAAAACTCCAAAAAACAAATTGGACCCTACATAATTTTTTGTTTCTGCATACTTTATTAATTTTATCTTTCTGCACAATTATTTTTAATATTGCACAAGTATTTCGCAATTGGCACAAATATAATTTTTCATTTGTGCATTTTTGCGGCAATTATTTATTTTCTAGCTTAAACCTTGGTGTACAGTCATAAGAAATAGTTCCATGAAATAGAAACTGCATTTCAGTTTTATACCTAATGACCATATTACCAAAATTACTGCATGAAAAAGTTTCAATTCCTACTTCTGCTGTTTATCTTGTTGCTTGTATGATTAATGTTATACAAATCATGCTTGATTGCTTGACTGTAAAATGACTATGAATTAACATACCCAAAGAATTAAAGAATATTTCAACTTCAGTTGCACAATGCATTTTTACAGGTATATTATTCAAATAATTCTCTAGGGTATCCTTGTGATTATCATGCTTCCCATACGAAGTGAAATCAGCTAATAATAATGGATTTTAAAATATGAAATAAAGCTCTCAGCATGGCTGCCTTCAAAAGATAAATGAAATCAGATTCAATGCCATAGATTTACAGCTCAGTTGCCTAATCAATCTTCCTTCTTTACAGGTAAATACCTCTTAAGAGTCAATATCATAAATGAGATTGCAGATGTCTCTAGATGAAGTCAAGTGAGATCACAGAGGCCTCTGATGGCCAAAGCAGGAAACGTAGACCCCCAAACGCTACAGAACTTGAATTAATTACGTAAGTAATAAACGACTCCTCCATCCATTTGTTTACATAAGGAAAAATATTATGTTAGATGCACATTTCTAGGGAATATTGATAATGCCAGGGATTAATAATACTGGTACCAATCACGACTATGCAAAATAACACACAGAAGCCAAGCAAACGGTACAACCACTGGCAGCAGCACCAGCAGGCAGGTGAAGACCACATTCCTAGAAGGTGAACAAACACACAGCACACCGTGTAGAGTCAGCATAACAAGGGACAAAATCAAACACCACTTTATGTTCAATTTCTCACCTACTAGAATATTATGTTATATAATAACTAATACAGTATATACTGTAACATGTATTATTTGTTAGTTGTGAACCGCTATACCGTCTTGACAAATGACACAGAATAATTTTATTATTAGATCCTATACATGTCATTAACCATTTTAGAAAAATCGGATGACTTACAACACTAAACTTCACCCATTCAAAAAGAGTAATTTTATAATAATGAGTAATATAAAAAATTAATTACTCGCAAGAAGAGAAAGTAGATTTAATTCTAACTTCTTATCAAGTATATTACTTTGGAGAAACAAATTGGAACAAATTGAAAGCTGCCAATTTTAAATTATGGGTACACACAGCAAAAATAACTTATAGGATAAATTCATACTAAAGGATTTAAAAACTGCGTCAAACAATACGGAGTTTTTAAAAATAAATCGTGCATCAAGAACATCTGTCGTAACTTCTAAAGTTGCAATTTTTTTTCTTTCCATATTATAAATATCAAAATAGTTATAAGCTTTCCTTAACAATTTTGTATTCTACTTCTTTCTGAAACAGAAGAACTAAAATTAAGTTGGTTTTTTTCATAAATCATAGATTATTAATCAAGTCAAGCGAATATTCGAATTATATTATTATTATTATTATTATTATTATTATTACTATTATTATTATTATTATTATTATTATTATTATTATTATTATTATTATTATTATTATTATTATTATTATTATTAGTTATTGGCTGATGCTCAATCTAATTTCAACAAGAATTAGAAATGGTGATTGTGTAGATTTACATTTTATGTTATTATATGTTCCAGGTAAATTTAATTTATTGGTCTGACCCAATATTTTGGGTTTGCCCTGCAACACAGAATAGCTCACAATAAAATTTAAAATGAAAAATTATATAAACAGGTTTCAGACAAAAGTGATGAAGACATAAGAAAAAAAAAATAGAACCAAGTATAATTTAAATTGAATGTACGCCATAAAGATGCTGACGAAATATTGCTACAGAAATGTCATACAAAAAAAGTATTTATGTTTTAATGAAGAGGAACCCAATAAATGTTGTATAAATGATTAAGATATTACCGCATCATTACAAGCGCAAGTAATATGGAAATTCATGCCAATGGATTTCATTTAATTTTAAAAGTGACTATTGCCTATGTAAAATATTGATTCACATTAAATTAGCTACAATATTTATAGAGATGGCGATTTTTAGTACTATAGGGAACCTTAAAGACATTACTTGTTTTCAGGAACAATTCTGAAATTAACTTATAATATGTAGAAACAGGTGGATTGAATTGCACTTCAGTTCTGAGATATATGGGAAAATAAACAGGATAAGCTATCCTTTTCGAATTATGTTTAATTAGACAACTCCTATTACAGGATAATTCAAGAGGAAAAGTTAAAATTTCGGCAAGAGATTGCATTAATCATTGCGAGAAGAAAAGTACATATGAAGGTTCAGAATCATAGTGGGCCAAACGCCATTTACTAAAACCGTAAAAAACAAGGGTTAAAATGAAGTTATTACCATTAGTTCAATGGAAACATATAGCAAGTAATATAAAGTATACACATTAAAATAAAATGATTTGTCAATCTTCATTAAACTATGGTATTCACTTAACTTTAACCCTTGCTTTCTCTGTTTTTAATAAATGATGCTTGGCCCACTAGAGCTCTGAACCCTTCATATGAACATGTGTCTAATTGATAATACCAGTAGTAGTTGCAGAGATTCGAACTGTTTCAAGATAGAGCATAGTTGTTCCCTTTCTACATATTTCTTATGCATGTGCTTGTCTTTCACTTGTAATTCTATTAACAAAAGTTGTAAATTGTTGGTGAGATGGAAATTTCTATATCATTGTGGACACTAACATTCAGCACTAGTTTTTTGTCAATATATTTTATTCTACAAAGTCTTATATGTAGAATTTCTACAGGACAACTTGATATCATGTTTGAGAATGTTCCTTTGGACTGGTATGTAACGCTTCTATACATCCTCGGTGGTCTCGCTTTCCTACTGAACCAGAGGTTCTCAGGTTCAAAGTTGATAAAAGACTAAGCATGATTTTCTCCAGGATGAAAGTAAAGTTATGGGTCCCGTGTTGTAGATTTACGACACATAAAAGAACTCTGTTCTGTTCTGGAGGACTTCAAGCAAAATTGTCAGTTGTTCTAAGCCCACATTTAATTTCGATGCTAATAACCTCTGCAGTTGTATATATATATCAAATATGAATGAGGTCTCGCCCACCTCATTGAATATTATACGACTAGTCTTAACTAGTCAGTTGTATTATTACTGATAAATACGAGAAAAATTCGTACAGACACGGGGAATCGAACCCAGGACCTCTCAGCTTTGCACGCTGAGCGCTCTTTACCAACTGAGCCATGCCGGGACACGATCCATGGCGCCAGCCGAACCCCTCTCGTAGTACTGTTTCACGGCTTTACTACCTGCATTTAAGACGATGCACGTCATATGTATGCAGGAGCGCATATTAAATGACTTTGTTGCAGTATTCAACATCAGTTTAATGAAAACTGCTAACAGTGTATATATCAAATATGAATGAGGTCTCGCCCACCTCATTGAATATTACACGACTAGTCTTAACTAGTCAGTTGTATTAATACTGATAAATACGAGAAAAATTCGTACCGACACCGGGAATCGAACCCAGGACCTCTCAGCTCTGCGCGCTGAGCGCTCTTTACCAACTGAGCCATGCCGGGACAACTCTGCAGTTGTGTTGTTAATAAAATACTACTACGACACAATGTCTAAATCAAACCTCTCTTGGTCAATGGACTGACAGATTTAATGACCGTCAGTGCCTTCAAACCCTCATGCTGTTACACTAAGGCATATGGTGAAGGATAGAAAGCAGGGTTTACAAGGACAAAATGAACAGATTAAATAAACTGTTCAATGAATTAATATTAATAGCATGATTTTCGACATTCTGCTGTGGACTGTGTCACATACCATTCAAAATTTAAAGTCTGGACTTAAAATAATATTACCAAGGTTTAAATTCTGGTGAGTTAAGTGGAATTTATGATAGGCGAAGATAGTATTTCGAGGATGTTCTCACATGGAACTTCCTTAGTTTCTCCCGAAATATAATAGGCCTATATATTTCACTTTTTAGAGATGTTAAATTTTTCATCTTATTTCTTAAATTGATATAGAAAAAGTAGTTTTGAATTATCAATTTATATCTGCTCACTTTTCTAATTAGAAACTATCATAATGCAATAACTGTTATAAAAGTAGGAAGTCGACTCAACTTCTTACTTCAAGACAGACATTTCTTTCCGTTTTCTGTCTTATAAAAACTACAGAGAAAATTAAAATGGTGATTAAAAAATTGAATTAAAGATTTCGTTACAAGTATATATGCCATCTCTTTACCCGTCCATAGAGTAACTTCTCTTTCAAATTACTGAACTAGTTTTTAATATGGAATTTTTGGCATAAATTTATCAAAACAAATATAGGCTAATTAACGCAATATTATCATTAAAATACAGCAGTAATAGTAAGCCATCATGCCTCAATTGAATGCAGAGTTATAATAAAAAAGCTGGTAATATATTCAATAGCTAACAGAAATAAGGGTCATAAATAAAGATAAGAGTTCCATTTTAATGGAAACTATTTACATTGTTTAAAATAAACTTAAAACAGTACCGGTAATCAATATTCAATTTGTTTAAAGAAATAACACTACCGACCATACATACAGTGACGCTTAAATGTGAGCACAATCACATAAAAAATTCATTAATAAAATACGAATTTTATTCACGAGATATACAGCTACTGAATGTAACCAAAAGTCTTTCATTCATGAATTTAAACAGTTTAATTATTTGAAATTAAAAATAGTTTAAAAAGAATTAAATATTTGGAAATTTGTGAGGTTATAAATATGCATTTAACAAAATTTCTTGAAAAGACAAACATTTTAAAGAATTCTCGTTTGTGGGAATACTGTTATGTGTTATAAATGTTTGTTGTTCAATATTATTTAAGATCAGTTAATTTTAATGTACATTTAATTCGTATTAAATCCAGCTATAAAACATAGGCATTATTAATACTAAGTATTAGTACTACATTTAAAAATCTAATTTGATGTAAATTATGATATGATCGACGCAAAATATGAATCGAATCTAATCAATCATTCTTGTCACACAGAAATCTGGTGAATTTTCAGACAGCATTCCAAAGATTTAAAATAAGTTAGTATGTCCAAATTTTGAAATTGATATTTTACAACGTTCAATGCTTTCTCTACATGACATCTGAAATAGTAATTATTTCTTTGTTCTATAATATACACAATTAGCAAGTAGGCTATATGCAGCTTTTTATCTTTGTACTTAGGAAGAGTGCGTCATATGTACACAATATCTTTAACAAAGTGACAGACTATCATGCGAACATAGCCATTATGATGCAGTATCATTGCAAGACGCTCATTCTGAACTGTGCTAGAATATTCTCTCGACTGAAAAGCCATGCAAATTAGGTGACAAAGGATAGATATGATTCAGTTCTTCATTATGCTGACTCAAGAGCATATGGGTTCAAACCTCTTAAGGGGTCATTGGGAAAAGAGACGTCGAACACGACCATGGCGTGGGATCCTCCCGGGAGCCATTTGGAGAGTCAAGGCTTCCAGAGGGCTCTGGAAATATAGCAAGGCCACACAAAAGCAGAATTTGAGAAGAAGAAACTGAAGCTTAAAGTTATACTGTCTAATCTATGAATAGAAACTGCTCAGAAGATGGAACTAATGATTCAGTCAAATAAAGGTGAAGATCCAGAAAATGAACAGAATTTTTTAGGATTGGAAACAACATGTAAATAATTTTAATAAAATTTTTTATATTGTTGAGTACAGTCTCTAGATGAAACTAATTAAATGAAGGCAATTTTTATGACATGCTATTCCACAAGATCTAAGTCTGGTCTTGTTGCAAGAATTCATAATTTGGATTGTTTTTACTGTGACTGCAAAATGTGTAAAAGATTCAAAGACAAAAAATAAATAACATAATAAAACTATGTGTCTCTATATACTTCTTCTATTGTAACATATCACTTTGATCTTCAATGAAATATAAGAAAAGAAGTATTGAAATATGTTACATTCGTGCTTTAAAAATAAGTTAATAATGTGTTTCACAAAAATCTATCAAGTAAAACATAGCCTATATTATTGTTATTAAAACAGGGAAAGAACATTTATTAGCTTATCTAATGAAATTATATTATCTGCACAAGTTATTTATGCGTTAGTTTCAAGCAATAGGGTAATTATGAACAATGAAAAGGTAATCAATATTAATTACTTCTGTTAATTTATATGCAAGTATACTGGAGACATTAATTCCTTACTCGCCCATTACACAAAATCAGTTAGAATGCTAAAATGTATTTTGGACTAACATACAATTTGTAGAATTTAATTTCATTTTATCAAGGAGAGGAATTCAGATACTCAAAATAAGTAAGAAGTAAAAGTACGAGAAGATAAGAAAAAATGAAGAAAGAACAAAGAGTGAAAAAACTAAATATAAAAAGTATGAAACAAAACACTGCAGAGTGTACGAACAAAAGAAATAAAAGAATGAAAAATGAAATAAAATAAACGTCAGAGAGAAAGAAAAAAAAATAATACGCATTACAATACATCTCTCATACTATAAAATATTAGTGAAACAACTTTAATTAAAATATTGTCTCTCTCTTTACGTTAATATATGCCGAATTAAAATCACCCCTTACAAGCATATAATATTATTTTTGAAGAGCTGCAGCTTCATAAAATCAACAAATGATGTGAACACAAAACAATAATAAAATTCAAGATCTTAACTTACTACATCACAGAGATAAAAATTAGGTATTCTAATCACTATTTGCTAAAGTGTTAAAGATTAGTAATCAGCAAGTTCCAGCTGTTTTAACCTCGAAAGGTCAGATTACATGGTACCCATGTACCATTCCGGAGAACTATTCTCGAATTTATAGAAATTAAAGAAGATTCTTCCTCTGTCCTGGATTGTACAGAATTTTTTTGTAAGAATCACATCTAATAACCAGTGTCGTGAAGATGACATATTTTCTCATCAATTGCTCTCTATATTTCAAAATAATTCAGTTCTTTATCACACCATCAACTCTATTCCTGTTTACACTTTATTTTCTTAAAGGTACTGGGTAGAGCTGGTAACAGTATTTTCGCGTGTAAATATGAATATATAAATTAGTTTTGTCCTCTGTTTCTATTAAACACAGACTAATGATTATTGTAATTTTCTATCACCAATTTCATCAAGCATCATCAATGCAATTTAAACTGAACATGCTGTCTCATCAGATGTGTTACTCAGATGTAAACAAAAATTAGTATTATGAAACACTAGCTTTAAGTTCCTGATATGCCCAGATTTTCTTTTTTGCTTCTCTTTCTAAGAAAACTGAATGTTAGATTTTTCGGAGAACTTAGAAACGAAAGTATAAAAAAACAAAAACGAATCGTCTTTATTGACTTTTCTTCATTCTTAAAGATGAATCTTTACATAGTGTCATTTACATGAATTAAAGACCTTGACCAAAATGTACGCCAGGGTAAACTCAAATAAAAGCACCTGAAGATTGAGCACCGAAAAGAAAACATTTCATAATGTGTCTTACATTCAACTACTTTTGTTTGAATTTGTGTCGCCTTGAAGTGACTGAAATTGTTAAGGTCAAAATGAAAATTCGAAAGTACCTACTGAAATTGAGATTATTTTAGTTTGAAGAAAAATAATAAAAAGGATTCAGGAAATGTTACATACAGTACATTATTTTCTCTGCGTGTTTGTTGTTGTTGGTGTACTGGCATCGATATGTAGATGACATAATAGTCCTATATAATGGAAACAAAAGACAAATAGAAAACCTACATCAACAACTCAACAAAATTCATCCGAAATTAAAGTATACAATAGAAACAGAACATAACCAAGCTATAAACTTTTTAGACATCACCATAACCAAAACAAATAACAGACACGAATTCAAAATATACAGGAAAGCCACCACAACACATATACACAATTCATCAAACCATCCCATACAACATAAACATGCAGCTTTCCGTACAATGACAAACAGATTAATTAATATACCAATGAACAATGACAACTACACTGAAGAATTAAACACAATAAAATATATAGCACAAGACAATGGATATAACCCTAACATAATAACCCTAACATAACAGACACACTAATAAAAAAGGCAAAACAAAAACAGAACAAACCAACACAAACACCACGTGAGAATAAATATATAACATTAACATATCACAATACCAATACTCACAAAATTGCAACTTCATTCAGAAAACTAAAATACAAGATAGCATACAAAACAAATAACACAACACAGAAATATCAAAATAACCACATTAAACATTCAAATAAATATAATTCAACTGGAGTTTACAAACTAAAATGCAATAGTTGCCCACATTTTTACATAGGACAGACAGGAAGATCCTTTCACACAAGATATAATGAACATATTAAAGCTATAACCAAACCCTACATCGCATCAAATTATGCAGACCACATTATCAACAATAATCATGACTAAAATAATATAGAAACAGATATGGAATTTTTACACATCACACCAAAAAGTTCACAGTTAAACATCTTAGAACAATACGAAATATATAAACATACAATAACATACCCACAACATATACTTAATACACAATTACAGTTCAATACCCACACATTATTCGATGTCATGATACGTCATAACACACAAACAACCAGCCTCCACCATAAGAGCAACATACCCCCACCCCTACAACCGACAAATGCACATCGCAGAATTCAAGATCACTAGTAGTTCAGGAGACAATGATGAAGACGTAACATCACATCGAAACGGGCCATCTGTCGAAGGTATATACCTTTTTTAAAAATTTTAACACTTTTTAACGTGTGACTAAGTAATTTTATGTTTTTAATTTTGTATAATATTCATTTTCAGAGCTACACTAACTTTAGCACGTTTTGTAATGTTGGCTGCTACAAAGTAGTACACTGTAACTCAAACAAAAAGCTTTCTTTTCATATAATAAAAATATATATAGAATATAAAATCTCAATTTATATTGAAGGACTTTGGATTTTCCACCCCTTGATCCCTGTATGCCTGCTTGGGTTGAAATTGGGTGCAAACAGGCAAATTAATTTCATATTCGTATTATGTGTCCTAAAAAAAAAGGGGGTATTAAATGTACTTCGATTAAAGGACTCCAGATTTTCCTTCTTCGATTAAAGGATTCCGGATTCCTCTCTCTCCCCTGCTTTAGGAACGTGTTATGGTGAGCTGATTTTTTTATATGAAGCAAAAAACTCTTTAATGGTCGTATTCCAGAACCAATAAAAGTGATAAGGGGATGAAACCAGGGAGGAGGTGGTTTTTTCATATTTTAATGTAGCCAATCTTTTTTGCCTGGTTGTAAAGATTAGGTGTGTAAAATCTGGTAAATATCAGTAAAAGCATGCAGATTTTTATAGAGAATATACATAATATTTTCACTTTTATATATTAAAAGATTATGTCAACGGGTCAGTCCAAAAGACAAACAACTCAAAATGTAAAGTTTTATGTTAACTGGATTTAAAGTTTCATGTTGTTAAGAAAAATCCAGTTAACATTACTCTAATTGAAATTTAAAGTATATATGAAACATCATTCTATCCTTATACTGCTGTAAAACGAATGAACAGTTCAAGAACAGTTGATGCAATATCAACCCAAAGGACATCAACGGTTAGGAAGACTCTTTAGAAGACTGCTAGATGGGGCCGAAACAGGTCTGCACAGGCATAATTCGTGACGGATGATGACAATGATGATGAAACATCATTAACAGAATCTGGAGTAATTTCAACGATCCTTGGATTTTTCACAGCAACATGAAGCTTAAAAATGCAATTTTAAATTTTGAGTTGTTTCCCTTTTGAAGTAGTCATATACTTTGTCTTTTCGGGATTTACTTCCAAACTTATTGCTTTACTTGCTTCAAGTAAAATTTCCTTGTTTTCCATAATCGTTTGTGGATTTTCTCCTAACATATTGATGTCATCCACATAGACAAGAAGCTGATGAAACCCATTCAATTCCAAATCCTGTCTGTTATCCTGAACTTTCCTAATGGAATATTCTAGAGCGAAGTTAAAAAGTAAAGGTGATAGTGCATCTCCTTGCTTTAGCCCGCAGTGAATTGGAAAACCATCAGATAGAAACTGACATATATGGACTCTGCTATAAGTTTCACTGAGACACATATTAATTAATCGAACTAGTTTCTTTGGAATACCAAATTCAATAAGGACATTATATAAAACTTCTCTCTTAACAGAGTTGAATCTCCTAGTATACTTAATTACAAGTGTTGAATTTAATAGGTAAAGTTGACCATTCAAGACTTTTAATATTTAATTTCTATTCTTCACTTCACAACGAAAATTGTACTTTAGAATCAAATTATTAACACTATTCATGTTGAAAATATTGAAGTTAACTTCTCAAAATATGCACAAAACATACGTTTATAACTTACAATAAAAGTGTAAAAATCCCTGGTGTTATAAAAAAATGAAAGTAGGCCCAAAACATTGATGATTCTAAAGTGTGAGGGGAGGGAAATTAACAAGTTTGCCGTAGTAAGGTAATAACCTCAAAGAGTCTCACTCACTCTTATGCCACAATACATACATTTCCTTCCTAACCAGTAGTCAGATCATGTATCAATGGCTTAGTGTTAGGTAGAATGCATTGCTACCTACAGACATCAGCTCCCTCACTCTGAGTCTTCAAAAATAAAAACAAAAACAAAGCACATGAAATTAAATATAGGAATAGGAATATAAATACAGTGTACATGTGATCATATTAAAAACAATTTTTTTTCTAGATCTAAAAATTTCTGGAGGTAGTAGGCCCTACTAACCTACTACCCATTAGAGAAACTACCCTTGCTATCAGCACAGACTAGAAGTAAAAACTTCAATCTTTCTACATAAACATATATAATCACTCTCATTTCTTTCCATAGTTTAACACAGTTAAGATGTGTTTCATTTTTGGCATAACAGACTCTAAACATATTTGAATATATTATGAATGGACTATGAGGAAAAAGCATTAGTTGTTTCACAAATAAATACAGAAATTCTAAGAAACACCAATAATTAATATATAACTTAATTATAAAATTGTGCAATGTGACTCAAACATGAAAATGAATTTAAATAAATCCAAAAGTGCGGTAATTTCTTGGAATGGTGGACAAATAAGGGTGTACTTCTGTGATCATATAGCATGGTTAAAATCAGTTCACGCTACAAAAACAGGTGCACGTCAAAATGTAACTCTATGGTAAATGACTTTTATAGGAATGCCACTTCATAGCACTTTTCAAATAAGTGAGATAACCTACAAAATCGAAGAGCACACTTAGAAACACGATGTGAACACTGTGGTAGCTACTGTAACTTATAATCTCACCCACAAACCCCAAATTGAGATCGCTATGTCCGAAAATTTCTCGAAGTATGCAGATTCCTATATCATTACAGCAAAACTTCCATACTGAGATACTAATTTTTCAATGCTGCCAACCAATGTAGAGAATATGACACTAGGTAAATATGGATGGCAGAACACTTTAACTTGCGACTTCCAACCATTCACTTAAAGATTACTATTGCAGGTAAATAACATAACTATCCCCTCATCCAACCCACTCTAACCTTTTCATAGTTTTCGGCCTCCTATCATTTAGATATCCCCTCATCTAAATCACACTAACCTTGTCACAGTCCTTGGCCTCCTGTCACTTACCTATCCCCTCATCTAACCCATTCTAACCTTGTTGCAGACAAAGGCCTACCTGTCACATACTTCAGCGCTATATGTCACATGCCTTGGGGCTATACATCACAGACATCGGCCTGACAATTAACTAATCCCTTATCAAACCCTCTAACCTTGTCACAATCCTCCATGTATCACTATTATAGATAATACTATAATATTCATTTTCTATTTGTACTAGTCTTTCCTTTGGCAGCCGGATAGCTCAGTTGGTAGAGCAGCTGGCTACAAACTGGAAGGTCCGGGGTTCAATTCCGAGTAGTGACGGGATTTTTCGTTGCTAAAACTTTCAGAACGGCCCCAAGGTTCACTCAGTCTCCTATAAAATTGAGATCCGGGTCTTTCCCAGTGGTAAAAAGTGGTCAGAGCGTGATGCCGACCACACCACCTTATTCTAGTGCCAAGATCATGGAAAGCATGGCACTCTACCTCCATACCCCCCAAGTGCCTTCATGGCATGTGATGGGGATACCTTTACCTTACCTTACCTTTTTACTAATCTTTCCTTCATTCTTTTTGTCTTTCAGATGTTCCCACTACTATTACAACTGTTATAACGGATTATATTATATTCAGATTGTGGTCGGCATTTACGATTTAGTTAAGGAAGAAAAGTGCCTTCTTTATTGTTATAGATTATAAATGATTTCTATGTTGTAAAGGTGGAATCTAATGGTAATATGTAGTCATTGTTAGTTTATAATGCCTCCATACGAAACATTCAATCCAACTACTGTCAAACATTTGCAATGTGTTTTGAATTCCAATTTTCTTAAAGGTCTTTTATTTTCATTCATTTTAAATCAGATTTTTCAATCGACACTCGACTCTATTAAAAAAAATCTCAGAAATGTAAGAAGAGCATCCCTCCACAAATAATAATCTCTTCAGTTATATTTGTTCGTTAGTGACAGATAAGTGATCACACATCTTTACAATTAATCAACAAACATATGGTACTGATAATTACTTTGAAGATAGAAGGAATTGATATTTGTTGTGTATTAAGTTGAAAAATGTGACACATTGAGAACTGAAAGAAATTTCAGGAAGATTTTTCCACAGATATACATAAAGAGACATGAATGATAAACGATAATAACTGAACCAGCGCATTCTGCTCTCAAAGTCGATCATGCAAACACGAAAAGTCAGGTGTGCAGTAAGAATGATGGGGATGCTAGGGTACTCACTAGCAAATTATTGAGAGACACAAAAGAAAACGAATCCTGTCGAAAAAAATTCACTGTCAGGTACTCACTAATGTATGCTCCAAGCACCTTCAATATTACAAAATATGTACAAATCAGCTTTACTTCCTTCTTTAAGAGTCATTCATCACGTTTCACTGAATAAATGTCTTGTTCTCGAAGTAGTTTTAACAGAGTTTTATTTTCCTATAAGAAATACTGAAGTTCAGAATTTAAATGTTGATTTTAAGATAATTAAATTGAATAAAATTAAAGGTGTAGGCTATTGTAAAACCAAGGTAATGAAATAAATAATTACAAGAAAATTTCATAATATGGCTAAGAACTGTGTAATTCTGAATATAACTAAAACTTTATGAACACTATTATTTTTCTATACTTCAATGTAACGAGTCTTTACTTACATCATTTAATAACCTTGTCCAGCTCAGAGAACTCATCATAAATATAAATCACTGACTAGAGAGACTACAGAATTAAACAATTTCCGAGGAAACGTTAATTATGACACATTTCATTGTGTGTTTCCATAGTAACTCATACCTACAGAATAAGAATCTTGCTCTTGCAGAATGTAAGATGTATCACAGTAAAAAAAAAAAAAGTGGGTATGTAAGTAGCTAATGTATGTAATGCTCTGGATTTAACAACAGTCATTCTCCTCCTTGCTTTCCAATATTCAGAGGTAATTTTACTTCACAATTTATGAAATTCTTTGCGATAAATTCTTTTCTTTATTACACAGCAGACAATTTAGTGAATTAAGAATTCCAATTTTATGAAGATGTTTACTCAATTGTGAAATAATACTACTAGGTTCAAAAAGTTCCCGGAATTTTACTACCATTTTTCGTATTAATATATAACAAGGGATATTATACATTTGTTTTGTTGGTAACATTCATGATGTCATTTCCTTAAAGTTTGTTGATAATGGCAATTATTGGTTTTGAGTTGTAGGCAACTGTTTATCATAGTGTTTCGTTTGTTCGTCGCATTTTGTAATTATGTCCACAGAGCAAAGTACAAACATCAAGTTCTGTGTTTTGCTGGGGACATGATCAGTATGGCTGATGAAGATGGTGATTTCTTAAACAAAATGAAACTGGTGCTACTTGTACGACCCAGTCCCTAAACGACAGTCATCTGAGTGGAAATCGAAAACATCTCCTCGGAAGCAAAAATTTCCTAGGCACACTTCCAAAGGCAAAGTTATTTTAAATGTTATGTTTTATTTAACGACGCTCGCAACTGCAGAGGCTATATCAGCATCGCCGGATGTGCCGGAATTTTGTCCCGCAGGAGTTCTTTTTCATGCCAGTAAATCTACTAACATGAGCCTGTCGCATTTAAGCTCACTTAAAGCAAAGTTATGTTGGAAGTTTTCTTCGACTCTCAGGGTCTCATGCACCATGAGTTCATTCCAGAAGGTCGTACTGTAACGAAAGAATTGTACGTAGAAACCCTCCTTCGCCTCTGGGACGCAGTGAGAAGGAAACGTCCAGAAAAGTGGGTAGAAAACAACTGGTTCCTTATGCATGACAATGCACCTGCTCATCGCGCAATTATTGTAAAGAATTTTCTTGCCAGGCACAACATAACTGCTTTGGATCACCCACCATACTCTCCTGATCTCTCACCACCTGATTACTTTCTGTTTCCCCGTCTGAAAAGTCATCTGAAAGGACGGAGATTCAATGCTGAAGAGGTTATCGCAAACGCGACGAGAGCACTAAGACGGGTTTCACAAAATGGCTTCCAGGCCTGCTTCCAGGAACTCTACACGCGTTGGCAAAAGTGTGTTGTTGCGGAAGGCAACTATTTTGAAGGAAATGCTGTAGAATAGTGTTTAAGGTACGTTGTTTCTATGATGCTAGCAAATTCCGGGAACTTTTTGAACCTAGTATGTACGATTGATATGTGCATGCCATAGGAGCTTTTTATCAAAATAATGCCGAGAACTTTTGGAGTTGGATTATATGGGATTTGCAGATTGTTGATGAAGATGGGAGGTTTATAGTTTTTCAGACTATATTTTCTTGTAAATACAGTGTATTCAGTTTTTGAGTGCGATGTAGATAATTTCCATTTACATGCCCAAGTGTTTATATTATTTATGGCTATTTGAATAGATTTTAATCCTCTGTCTGGGTCTTTATTGGTAGCCCATATTGAAACACCATCAGCAAAAATACATATTTTGACGTCAAGGCCAAGCCAGCAGAATAAGCATAGTATCAGATGGTAACAGAATTGGAGAAAGGCAGAAGAGGAGAGAGAGGAATGCTGAACCGACGAAAGAAGAGACTGGTGAACGAGGAAGCGAAATAAGTGCTGGGAATAGAAGGGGAAGTATTGAGTGTGTAAAGCATGCCAAGAGTGTGAAAAGAGGGGGCAATAGTGGAGAAAAACCTGTCTATAATCTGAGGAAATGGTGCATCAGTGGGTTGAAATAATAGTAGGTTCAGCTAGGTAATGGATAAATGGAAGTGAACTGTTGTACTTTTTTCAGTGTTAAATAGTGAACAATGTTGCTAGGATACAAGCGCTAATGTGTTGTGTGAGAAGAGTTTAGACAGTAAATATAATAATAGTTCAAAATTTTGAGTGAAATAGTCAACAAGGGTTAGGTCTTATATATTAAATAAGTTATATGCAAAGTATTAAGTTAGTTACGAAGGTAGGAATGATTTTTAAGGGAACTGAGAATAAGAGAAGGGAAGTAGAATAGTAGTGGATAAAGTAAAAGGATGGTCAAGTGAAAGTGAAGGAACATGAAAGACATAGCAAGAACAGGCTTCAAGTGTCAAAATACGTCTTGTTTAAAGTTGTAAATAGTGCAAGTAAGGGAATGCTGGCCCGAATACAGAAATGTGAAGGGCCAGCAGGACCGAAGATTTTGAGAAATATATATCATATCACATCATATCATATCATATCATATCATATCATATCATATCATATCATATCATATCATATCATATCATATCATATCATATCATATCATATCATATCATATTTTGACGTCAGAAGGAATGACATCAGGTAGGCTATGTAACATAATATTGAAGAGGGTTGGACTAAGTACAGATCCTTGCGGTATACCACTGGTGATCCTTTCAAAAGATGATAAAGGATTGTTTATTGAAGTTTGGATTGTTCTTTCAGTAAGGAAAAAATGTAAGAATTTCAGTATTCTGCCTTTCAGTAATCAAGAGGTACCTACATAAGCTGTAAAAACATCTACTACAGCCCCACTCTTTTTCACTCACAATGATGGCTGATCTCAATGTAAAATAATGAATATTTAAGTTAGAATGAAAAAAAATTCTTACAAATTCAAGAGTACATGTTAATTTATAGATTAAATACAAGTCAATTAATTTAAAATCCCCATAAAATGGTACGTGTCTTCCATACTTACTTTGTGGGTGTTTATTTTTTCCTTTCTGATTATCTTTATTTCCTGTTTATTTCTAACAATACTGTCTCAGTTCAAAGCTAATACATTAAACACCCATCTGGAATGTTTATTGTGTGGGTTGCCTGTTGAATACACAATCTGGGGTCCAGTTACTATTCCTTCCTTCCTTACTCCTGCTCTTCCAGTCAAATTAAACAACACAATAACCCTTTTTGCTTCCTATGTTAAAAGCCTTGCAGTTTACTTCGATACGCATTTAAACTGGAATAATCAAGTAACTCATATCAAAAAAGTGCTTTCCATACGACATTCCTTAAACAGCATTCGAAAATTTCTCCCGCTATCACTCAAAAAATACTAGTGAAAACACTAGTAATGCCCCACTTTGATTATTGTGATTTTCTACTAACTGACCTCAATGTCAACCAATCGCAAAGATTACATGTTCATAATTCTTGTGTTCGCTTCGTCTGCGATGTCCGTCCCACTGACCACAATATCCTATCCTTCCAAACTCTAAACAGGCTATGGCTTAATGAACGTAGAAATTTTCATTCCCTTGTTCTCCTTTTCCAAGTCCTTCACATCTCTACACCTACAGTACCTACCTTGCCTCCCATTTCAGTTATCTGTCATCATATCATAATCTCTTTACATGCACGCAAAATAGCCGCATGCTAGCCATACCAACACATAAGACATCATTGTATTCATCATCATACACAATCTTGCTATTGCGCTTGTGGAATACCCTACGCAGTGACATCAGAGTTGTCGGAATTTAATAGTGTTCAAAAACAAACTCATTAAGCATTTTCTTACTGCATAGAGTAGGTTTAATTTTTACTTAATTAATAAAAAGTTTTTTCTTCTTAACTTCTACAATAAACTGTCTAGCCTTTATTAATCAGTTAATCTTTTAGTACTTTGATTTTTATTGTATTTGTAAATTTGATATTAATTGTAATTATAATTGTATTCTTAATATTGTAGTTGTAATTCCTTGGCAGAGGGGAAGAGAAGGCCTGATGGCCTTATCTCTACCAGGTTAAATAGATAAATAAATAGTGCACGTGATTTTTCACTGTATTCTTGATCTCTGAACGACAGAGAAAACTTAGAATAATCTGCCATAACTTCGTAGATTTTTAAACAAATAATGTGCAGTTTGTAATTTTTAAATTGCGGGAATTTAAAACAGTTTCAATTCTGGTAAAAACTATGAGTGATACAAATAGAGCATCATTATGTGAGCACATCAATCATTCTAGAAAGCACCCAATCGATAAAATCGAAGTGGAAGATAATTATTACAGCTAAGAAGATACAAAAGCATGGTGAACAATATGTAAACGTGGAAACAAAGGCAGTTGTTAAAAGGAGTAAGACCTCATTCTCGGTGTAATGGTTTTGATAAACAGTGTAAAGAAAAAAAATTCAGGAGATATTTCGCTAATTTTTAATAACTGGGAATTATGAAATGCGAAAGGGTATGTAAACAATTTGATGAAAGGTGTTTCTTTTACTGACTGTGCTGTCATTTTCCGAAACATTCCTGGCCTCATTGAAAAAAGATTAACTACGCATTGTTTGTGGTAAGGTCCAAAGAAATGATAGCTAAGAAAGAGACCGGGCAGTGTAACCATCAAAAGAAAACTGAATGTCTCAAATTTAATGCTAATGGAATTGAACAAAATTATTGGTTTACCAGCATTTTCAGACCCACTACTGCAGATTGCTGCCTGAGTGGCGCAAATGGTAGAGGCATGAGAAAAAAAAATAAAAAAGAAAGAAAGAAAATACTTGGCCTCTGAATACATCATTGCTATTCTAAGGTTCTCAGTTACACATCACACATATGCTATATTTGGACCAATAACAAAATAATAATAATAATAATAATAATAATAATAATAATAATAATAATAATGATAAAAATAATAATAATAATAATAATGATAAAAATAATAATAATAATAATAATAATAATAATAATAATAATAATAATAATAATAATAATAATAGTGAACGGGAGAAGAGTTCAGGGTAGAAGAAGATACCAGATCATAGACGACATTAAGATATACTGTATGGATCATATGAGGAAACAAAAAGGAAAGCAGAAAATAGGAAATATTGGAGAAAACTTGGTTTGCAGTGAAAGACTGCCTTGGGCAGAACACTAAATGAATGAATGAATTAATTAATTAATTAATTAATAATAATAATAATTCCCTAATTAAATTATAAATTTAAATTTCTTATTTATTAAAAAGGTAATGTATTTCGTCCTATTCTCTTATACATGATAGTGTGCATCAGTTTAAAATATTAATAGCTCATATCTTTCTCTGTATGAATTTTGGTTAAATATATATGACCATGTATTTAAATTTTTTAAAATAAGTTAGTAATAAAGATAGATTCAAATTAAACCTGAAAAGAAACAATGACTAATAAAGAAACTACCATAACTCCATGGTTGCTTTCACAATATTAATATGAGAAATTTTACATTATAAAACTACTGTATGTCACGTGTTGTAACAATAAAGCACTATATACTACTATCTCATAATTTTATTTACTCCAACAAATGTAATAATGAACATTTATGCATCTTTAAATAAATATAATATAAATAAAGTACCATCAAATGGGCAAACTTGGAACAGTGTTTTAACTTGGAACATTATCATGGGATATTTTCGTTTTGTTACAGTGGCAACATAATCTTCACTTGTTACTTTGTTGTGCAGCACATTGGTTCTATTACAGTTTGGTGTTACTGTGATAAATCGAAAATACCCCATGATAATGTTCCAAGTTAAAACACTGTTCCAAGTTTGCCCATTTGACGGTAATAATTCCATAAATATTCGACACATGCTGAAAAGAAATATTAAATATTTTAAGAGTTACCTCTTGTTTCTCCAGTTTATTCTGGTCCTCAATCCGCGTCAGGATTTCAGTCATATTTGTTTCAAGTACCATTCCTCCCATAACGAGTTCATTTAATATGTAATGTACCTATAATTTAAACAATCAGTGTCCAAAACATTTCCTTAAATAGAACGAAAAGAATGCACAAACAATAAAATATAGAAAAACTATCAGTAACACTAAAATAATGTTTATTTGAACGTCATTGCCTTTACATGTTACTGGAATAATACAGATATTTTTCTTAAAATTAAAACTTTTTTTGTCTGTATCACAATCTTATCCTCGTGTTGCTGGAATTTCGTTTACTATCGTATCTTGTTTTTGTGAAAATTATGAGGGGAATTCGATAAATAATGCAACACTTTTTTATTCAAAGTTTGATTTATTCCACTTTTAAATACACCAGATTTTTCCCTAATCCCTTGGCTATTAGAATCTACAGAGTGTTCCTATGCAGACTGGTTCCAGGTAGTAATGTTTCATCAGCTTAATGACAGTAGTGTGGAGTGCTCATCCTGAGGAAGTTAAGCGGTAAAGGGTAAAGTGGGACCAGTCTGCATAGTGCAGCATAGAGATGGGATAAACTGTTCTTTTTAAGAAACAGTTTCGACTGTAACTGTTTCATGAACGAAACTGTTCCA
This sequence comes from Periplaneta americana, assembly GCF_040183065.1. Lineage (NCBI taxonomy): Eukaryota > Metazoa > Arthropoda > Insecta > Blattodea > Blattidae > Periplaneta > Periplaneta americana. Next base: position 173,174,496 of record NC_091117.1, read on the forward strand.
AAATAAAAGTTTCAAAGAAACAGTTTCATAAAAATATGTCTAAAACATCAGTGCCAATTGTTCGAAGTGTTCCAACTGTTTCAACCTATCATCTGCTTCGGGAACATGCTTCAAGGCCCTTGAATCATCTTTAAATCAGCTGTTCAGTGTATTATGACAACGAAAGATAGTTTTCGTAGGTTACTGTTAAGGGTACAGTAAATAACTACAATTCAAAATAAATCGATTTTAGTAAAAATAACGCATACAACCCTAGGAGAGTTTAATAATGTTGACATTAGCCGATATTTTTCGCGGTATTTTAATAATTAACACTATGTGAGGGTACCATGAACATATTCTCCATCAATGGACAGCTAATAATTAGGAGATTTATTAGGGAATTTGATTCGTACAATTAAATTTCGCAATCCTACATAGGCTACTGTTGCACAAATATCGTGTGGAACATGGATACACAAACAACTTTTTTTATCAAAGAATCTACCCTCAATGAAGGTGACCATAAAGATCCAGAATAAATGCACTACAGAATAATTTTGAAAGACAAAAAGATTAAATACAGGAATTGTTTAGTAAAACATCCAGAGAAATGCAAACCCAATAGAATCATCTACTTTCGATTGGAGGTCAATGATAGCACTACACATGGCCTTTGCTGACAACAAAGAAGAGGAAAACTGTTTAGAAACTGAACTGTTTATCTGTTGGAACCATGTGGAACGTTGAAGTTATCACTGGAGCAGTGTAACACTCTTTGGAACAGTTGAAACAGGTTATATCACGAAACTGTTTCGATACGAAACAGTTTCAATTGTGAAACAGTTTCAATTGTGAAACAGTTTCAATTGTGAAACAGTTTCAAATAAACTGTTCCAGCTTTTTTTACCCATCTCTAGTGCAGCATGTATTGACTTGTATGTATGCAAGCACATGACTACTTGTCACCTGCCAACAGATTTTCTTAGGTAGCGGTTGAAATAGGACTGGCCTGCATAAGAACTCTCTGTATTTTTCCACTATCTAATCTATAGCCGTTCACCACCTAGATGTGAGAGCCTGTATGCCTTCAAGGTACAACTATACTTGTTTGCCTCTCAGCCACTTTTTTACCTCAGCTATGATGTCCTAGTTACTGTCATATCACTTCCCACAGATTGCATCTTTCAGAGGACCAAAAGATACGAAAGAATGCAAGATTCAGACAGTAGAGTAGATGAGAAATGACATTCTACCGAAGTTTCGTGATTTCCTCTCGAATGCACATGGTGCTTGCTTTATCATGGTGAAGGAGAAGGTTGTTCACATTTTTGTGGAGATGAACGTGCTGAAATCGTCTCTTTAACTTCCGAAGAGTATTGACATCTGACAAGCAAACATTCTGATGGGGACAGACAAAAAATTTAATTTTTTTCTTTCACCATCTTAATAATGTCAAAAGAAGTGCTCGTACAAATTTTGACCACTCGACCGCAATTACAAAGACAGTAAAAAAATAAGTTCGCCAGGGGCCTTTAACAGAAAGAAAACACAATTTCATAGGAAAAATTTATTGGAACTGACATATCAATTGTTGAGCTATTTTTCAACATATTCCCCACCGGAATTGAGACATTTGTCATATCATCGGATCGACAGAGAGATGCAGACAGCTGTCAAATGCTGGTTCCGATCCCAGGCAGCAGACTTCTACGGCACAAGGATACAAACAACAACTGATCCCTTGGTATGACAAATGTCTCAATTTCAGTGGGTGATATGTTGGCAAATAGCACAACAATTGTATCTGTTTCAATAAATCTTTCTAGGCAATTGTGCTTTTTTTTCTGTAATCAGCCCAGGGAAAATCACTTTTTGGACGGCCTCGTAATTGCAGTCGAGTGGCCAAAATTTGTACAAGAACTTCTTTTGACATTATTAACATGGTAGAAGAAACAAATTTAACTTTTTATCTGCCCTCATCAGAATGTTTGCTTGTGAGTTGATCGTTTCACCATAAGGCAATGTATCTATCAGAATCACTTCTTCAGGGTTCCAGAAGACTGTGATCATACCTTGCCAGCAGAGGGTACTGTCTTGAACTTTTTCTTCAGAGAAGAATTTGTGTAGTGCCACTCCATGAACTGTTTTTTGTCTCAGGCCCGAAGTGGTGGTGAACCCTTGTTTCTCCCCCCATAACAATGTTGGATAAGAAATTGTCACATCAGCCTCATAATAAGCAAGCAACTCTAAACAGATTATTCTCCTTTGTTCTCAATGATCCTCAGATAAGCACAAGTTTTGGAATACCCTAACTGGTGGATAAATGTACTGACATTACCCTTATGGGTACCAAGTTGAACAGAGAGGTCTGTGGTTGTGATTCAGTGATTGTTCCAAATAAAGATATCAGCATATTCCATCACTGCAAATGTGTTACTGCGCAGAGTGTGGGAGATCTAACAGATTCCCTTGCCTTGTTTCTAATGATGACAGCTAGTTTGTCCAATGACTGACGGTGCTTTCATCCAATGCCATTGAATTTTTAAGCAACTGCGAATGTTCCTGATTGTCCCATTTTCTGCCAAAAGAAATTCAATCACTGTTCTGTTTTGCGCGCACATCAATCACTCCATTTTGAAAGCTAACTATATTGCTGTCACCTACCGGAAAATGATTAAACTACATGAAGTAATGTGGAAGGATGAACAATGATCCACATAAAATATGATTTTCCAGCAAAAGTTGACCCCAAAAAGTATTACTTTACTTATTGAACTTCCCTCTTGCTTACACACAATCAATATTCTTAGTTTAATTACGATAATTCTGTAATACAATAGCACGAATCCTCCACATCAAGACTAGGAAAGAAATCAAATGATTTAAGATAATAGTAGTTCCATTCATCTGAACAAATCTGGGGTATGGACCATAAGAAAGAAGTTGTTTAACAAATCGAAAACTTTGAAATAACATTCCTCAGTACAGCAGGAAATTGCAAATTATTAGAAAAAAATTAAACACTATGGAAAGAGCTTTAGGTTGAAATACCAAAATACACATCCCACATTTCAAGAATTCGTCACTATGAAAAGAACGAGATAACTAAAATGTCAAATTAAGACTCTGACAGAACCAGATCCTAAATGATCCAACAAAACCAATTCTGAAGATGAGTGACAAGAAGGGAGAAACAATGGTGATGGTGATCAATATGAAGATTATTATAATACAGTGAAACCTGTTCAAATCGGAACCTGAATAATCCGGAATCCTATCTATTTCGGAACAATTTATTGGTCCCGGCGAAATTTGTATGTATTATGTGTAATTTTTCCTGAATAAAACGGAAACTGTCCAACGCGGAAACGGAAACTGTCTGCTACTGTTCAAAACGGAAACAATATTTTGGACACACTATATTTTGTAACTATATTTTGAAACAGCGTGTAATTTCAAGAAATATACGAAATATGTAGGTCACTAATATAAAAACAAGTTTTCTTTGCAAAATTCTAGAGGGTACGAGGGTGTGTTGGCCTGTCGGTCATAAATTTTATTACCCTGTTGACTAGGCAGACGAGTCCCTTCAAATATTTTCAATGCTTCACACCCGTATACGGTCGTAGCTAAACAGAGCGCAAGTGTAGTGATTTCCAGGTAAAAAAAAAGTTGCCTAAAATGTGGCATTATCATTAAGTGATGAAGTAAAAGTTATCGAGATAAAGGAAAATTAGAAACAAAGTCTATGTGAAATAATAATGAAGTACAGTTGTGGAAAACTCAGGTGTGACACTTTAAAAAATAAAGATCATAATGAGTGAGTGGCGTGCGGCCAATATTGGTAACACAAAAGAAACTAGAAAGTAACTGTTTATGTGAAAATACGAGTAAATGAACTGTTGTGAGGATGGGTTCTTCATGACCAGGGAAAGGATTTATATGTAAATACATATTTACTTATAAAGCTAATATAATTTATATTTTGCATTATCTTTATGTTTCACAATGTGTAGGGTTGAAAAATCCTACTTTTATTTTCCATATTTTTCCATATTTTAGAGTTTAGTACATATTTTCGTTAATTTCCATATATTTTCCATATTTCATATAAAACAGTCCATATTATATTAGGTTTAACAATAAAACAAAACAAAATTCCATTAACTTTTAAAAATACATTTCAACAATAGAGATTTAAACACATGTTCAGTAATCCCTTTAACATCAGAGTTATTTGAAAATTAGCAGTCCTATCAACAATGGGAAAGTAAGTTACAAAACTGTATTAATTTAATTTAAAATTTTTAACAGACTTCAGTTGTGCAGCTCAACAGTTAAATGCCAGTCAGAGTACACATAGGTTCAGTTTTGTAAATCATACTATAAAGACGGTAAATATGCCAAAAGTACGTCATTCAGTCAATTTAAAATCAAAACTAACAAGTTACATTTCAGAATTTAAAGAAGATGGTTTATCAACTGACAATAAAATATTATTTTGTAATTTGTGTCAGTGTGCAGTATCATCTACACAAAAGTTCCTGGTGCAACAACACATTACAACTAGTAAACATCAGGCCAACAAACAACTAAATTCCAAGCAGAGACAATTGTTTTTAACACAACCAACAACATCGAATGTAAGATCTGAGTTTAACATCGACCTGTGCCATTCTCTCATCTCTGCTGATATTCCTCTCTACAAACTAAAGAATAAGGTCTTCAGGGAATTCCTTGAAAAATATACTCAACATACAATCCCGGATGAGTCAACACTTAGGAAGACGTATGCTCCATCCATCTACGATGAGACAATACAGAAGATAAGAGATGAAATTAAAGATAGTTCAATTTGGGTTTCCATTGATGAGACTCCCGACAAAGAAGGTAGACTTGTTGGTAATGTAGTTATCGGTTTGTTAAGTGAACAATATTCTGAACGAATTCTTTTACATTGTGATGTTCTAGAAAAGTGCAATAACAAAACTATAGTTAAACTGTTCAACGAAGCTATGGGTATCCTGTGGCCAAAGGGTATTATGTACGATAATGTGTTATTCTTTATTAGCGATGCTGCCCCTTATATGGTCAAAGCTGGACAAGCATTATCTGTTGTATATCCTAAATTGACTCATTTTACTTGTGTGGCGCATGCATTTCATCGTGTGGCAGAAGTGGTCAGAGACAATTTCCCTAAAGTAGATTTGTTGATTTCATCAGTGAAAAAAGTATTTCTCAAAGCTCCCAGTAGAGTTAACGTGTTGAAAGAAATGTACCCTGAAATTCCATTGCCACCAAAGCCAATTTTAACTAGATGGGGTACATGGCTAGAAGCAGTTGAATATTATGCCGAACATATAGAATCTATTAACAATGTTCTCCTTGCATTGGACTCTGAAGATGCAGTCTCAATTGATACTGCGAAAACAGTTACCTGTGACATAAGTGTGAAGAATGACTTAGCTCACATTCAGCATACATTTTCATGCATCATAAAAACGCTCAAAAGTCTCCAAAATAGGCACCTTTCACTATCTGAAAGTTTTGAAATTATAAATAGTACTGTGGAACAACTGAATCGTGGTAGAGGTAAAGTTGCAGATGCAGTAAGAGCTAAGGTGGACACTGTACTTTCAAAAAACCCTGGATATGAAGAACTACAAAAGGTTGTTGCTGTGATGAGTGGTGAATCAACAGTGAAGATTAACTTGGACTTATCCCCAGCAGACATTGTGAAATTGAATTATGTACCAGTTACTTCTTGTGACGTCGAACGCTCTTTTAGTCAGTATAAATCTATCCTCAGAGACAATAGAAGAAGATTCACTTTTCAGCACTTGAAAGAAATGTTTGTAACCTATTGTTATGGTAACAGACAATAAAAATTGTGTTTTGTTGAAACTACATTGGAAGATAAGGTACGTCCATTATATTTTTTGTTTAGTTTGATTAAAATGTACCAATATTTAACGTACATAGTCATTTTTTTTATAATTTTAAGTCCATATTTAATTCCATATTTTGGTAAAAATCCATATTTAATTCCATATTTTGGTAAAAATAACTACATATATATTTACATATTTCATATATTTTTAGTCCATATAAATCCGTTCCCTGTTCATGACCTTTCAAAGAACAAGCCAATTTCTGGATCTATTCTGCAAAGCAAGCTATTGAATTGAGAAATAAATTAAATAAACCAGAATTCAAGGCTTCTAATAGATGGCTCCTAGTCTAATTAATTAATAATGTGCAGTGATATGCAGTACAGTATTAGAGTATAGAGTTAGATGTTAAATATAATGAGATTAGTAAACTTTAGTAATGTTTAATGACTAATGAGTGAGTTACGATAATATTTATACAGAAAATGAGATTTTAATCAAGATGATTCACCAACATAATAAGCGACAGAAAGCTGATTTAATGTGATGAGTGTTAAATGGAATATTTTGTACTTCTTGCAGTTTGGGACATGCCATTTTGTTTTTCATGTATATGAATGACAAGATATTCCATTTTAATGTCACACCTGAATAATACGGAAACCTGTACACAACGGAAAAAAAATTAGGACCATGTCACTTCCGTCTTGAACAGGTTTCACTGTATTATTATAAATACAATCCGGAAATGACTGAAGATATGGAAGGTAAAGGGGAAGCTAAGTAAACTAAGTTATCTCTTATTCTACAAGACTCAAATACGAATTATAGTGAACTTCCTATTATCCAGGACAATGAATAAAAGGAGTGGAATGAATATTTTATAAAGAGAAGTAATTTATTTTAGTAGAATGTATAATGTAAGAAGTTCCACTTTAGAGCAAAAGAGTAGGAGTACTAGTGTAATGATTAATATTACTTTACAATTTACCATGCTTTTGGCTCTAATAAGATGGTTTATAAGGCTATCAAGAGACTGTGTCCAGAATAGGATATCATTTAATTTAATGAAAATGCTGACTTCAGTAAACAACCGTAGAAACAGCACACAAGGAATCCAGCCATTCGTGGTAATATAATTACCATGCTCATCATTAGAAACGAAGCTTAAGGTTCAAAACTATGCAAGGAGAAAACATTTTAAGGGCAATGAAAATTCATATCACAGCTTCCTTCTAAAGAGAAGATATGTAAAATGTCTGGTGTTACAAACATAAGGCAAATGAAGTTTATCAGCTGTTTCTTGTCTACACACCTCTATGTCTTTGCAGACCAAATTCTTGTGAGCCTGTACAAGTTTATAATGATTGACGTAGAATGCATGAAAATATGAGTACAAATATAGTAAACCTAAGTTAAAAGGCTGCAAAGAATAAAGGGGGGGAGGGAACAGAGACAGAAAGGAGTACTTAATCACAACTCTGCTTCTTTTTCATACAATTGCTGATATAGTAAAAAAAAAAAAAAAGATCTGTGCTAGCAGCGCACTCTTTGACTAACCAAACTGTCACAATTCTCAAATGCCTGGATATCACGCAGAAAGAAAATGAAACCGCTGAATATATGCAAAAAATACAATGAAGCTTAATATTTCATTCACAGTTATTCTAGAATTTAAAACTGTTTAGGTTTTTCGAAAAGTGTCGAGTTCTTACCTTATCAACGTGGAAGATGAGATCAAGTTCACATACATTCTCAAAACATTTGTCCAGTGTTTCAACAAATACTTGTATCAAGTCAAGAATTCCAAGTTCTGACTCAGAAGAGTCCACACAAAACACAAAGTATAGTGTAGCATAATGACGGTATATTAATTTATAATCGGAACCACCAATCAAACTGCAAAAAAAGAGTGCAACAATCACATTTATAAAGGATAATGAGAACTGAACCAACTACATCCACTAGCAATATAAATCAGGGTTGGTTATTTTACGACGCTTTACCAACTGCTATAATAATCTAGCATCTGAATGAGATGAAGGTGACAATGCCAGCGAAATGATCCACAGTCCGAAAGTTACCTAGCATTTGCTCTTGAGGGGTTGATGGGTTGAGGGGAAAACCCCGGGGAAAAAAAACACACACACTAACACCCCCCCCCCCCAACAAAAACTTTACTTATTTCTATTGGTGGAAGGCATATGTACGAGTAACAGAGGGATTTAATGGACCTAACATTCACTTAAATGCCATTTTTTCACAAAGCATTTATTGCTGATCTACCTTATCACATTTTACATAGAACCTCGCTAAAACATATTAGCTATCTGTTGAAGCTATCAGTTTCCCCACAGTCGCTCACTAGTAATGTGCATTTGACAACTTGTAAAATAACTAGAAACAGTAGATATAAAGTTTTTCCCCTAACCTTATCACTGAAAATGGGCTACTTACTTGTCACTATCTCCTTATCAAACCTTAGAAAGAGTGTGGGGTATCTCTCTCCTTATGATACCCTCGTTAATCTTATCACTGACAGTCGGGCTACTTATTGCTAATTTATCTTCTATCTCATCATACCCTATCTTAACCTTTTCACTGGCAATGGGGATATTTTTCCACTCAGAAAGGGGCTAGTTGTCATAAAGGGTAAAGAGAAGGGAAGGGTTGAGAAGTGAACTAAATTTTTTCCGGTAAGAACAGTAAGAATGTCAGGCCCATTATCCTTCTGTTCGGCACAAATGATATGGAACAGATACTAAGAAAGCTATACGTCCCAACATGGATTCTGCACTTATATCGAATGTTTCACTATTAAAATTAAAAAAAATAATACATCTTACATAAGTTTTCGATAAGAATTGCCACTAAACATTTCACCGTTTCAAAGGATCACTTAAAATTCCTAAGAGTAGCGTTGCAGACTTCAAAATTCAACTAACCTGCCTCCTTCCAGAAAATTACACACATTATCATCGCGTTTTGAAACCAACTGAAACGTTTCCTTGATAATCTGTTGTTGCATATCTTCATTCTGCAAAAGTAAAATGTAATTAATTTAATAAGAAAATTATAACCTAGAATTTGAAACGTCATATTGATGAAATACACTTACAAAATATTGATAAAACTTCGTCATTCTCGGCTTCCCGTGGTTATTAAATACCAAAATTGCTTTAATCATTTTGAGTATCTACAAATGTAATAATGACGCCTACAAATTAACAGAAACCTAGTAGAAATCAATGTACACATTCCATTTCAACTACTGCTAGGACTCTGTAGCCGAATGCAACATGCCATGCTACTTGTAAATTCTCCGTTCATCAGGGTCACCAACAACTACGGTGCAGTGTCGCGAACTATGATACTAAAGTTTCCCCTAGATCTTAAATAAAATTCACCTGAAAATAAAAATAAAATATACATTTTCAACTCATTTAAAAGAATGTAAATATGTCAGCAATTTCTTTAATGTACAAATAGTTTATTTATTAACACTTGTTTCAAGTAATAATAGAACCTATATTAAGAAGGTTCCTATAGCTACAGTTTCTGCTGCCATTTTATTATAAAGACTTAACACCCCCCGGGGGGGGTCAGCTATGGAAATGAAAAAAAATGATCGCAACTTGGGAAGTTGTGATTGAAAGTGTAACCTAAATATAAGAAATATTTGTTTTTTAATAAAAATTAAAACGAAAAAAGCTACGAAAGTCAGAATCAATACTCTCAGAGACTCAGAGACAGAGAGGCAAACTTGAGGGTAACATCTGAGTTTGTCTCTTAAAAAAATGAGTCAAATGTGAGCACTGATCACACATATATCAGACTCTTTTTCAACATCTCATAATATCAGACTCTTTTTCAACATCTCATACAAAATTCTCTGTATCGCACTTCACTAAAGTTGTTTGGCTATTAACATAACCACCGGAGGGCGGCCATTCGACTACTCAATCATTCACAGAATAGAAGTGTTGTAGCACAATAAGCCTCAGGCTACAGTGTAAGCCTAGATTCCTCCTCCTTACAAAAGAAAAAAAAAACATAACTACCTAGATAAAGGTACGATTCAGTTCTATAGTTTAATCACTGCCACTACACTATTTTTCTTTACTTCAAACTTCAAACTACCGGTACCACTTCCAAAGCCCCTTCTTCATTAGCTGCTATATAAATATAGTCTCTGTTTAAGTAGAAGAGTAGAGTTCCCCCATACAACCCGTAAAATATGGGAAAGGCCGCCCTTTCGACGTGAATACATTTATCAGTTCGGTTTAGTAGACCTAGGCCTACTACTTGGGGTGCTATCTCAGAAGTCGATCGACACATTTTCAGGCGAGTTTTGTCGCGCCTATAATTTAAATTATAATCAAATAAAGTAAAAGGCGATCGACAGGTGAAGGATCAATGAATCCAAGTCTGTGAACTATGCTATCAGTCAGCGATATATGTAATGGAGGGGGAAAGAAACTGGCCATTCTATCTCATTATCTCCTGACTTAGTTGCCTCAAGAGTGATGCCTTATTGCTATCAATTATGTGATTGCAACCAGTTTTAGGTCTGCTGACTAACGATTATACAAAACATCATTATTATGTAACAAATTGTAATCAATGTTCAAAATTTTTTCATAAACAGTTGAATTTGTTACGAAATTTAAAAGTAACCGTTATCAACATTCAGTTTCAGCGATCGTTTCTCTGATGATCACAGTCGCGGTGTGTGCTCATTTCAATGATAGCAATATAACTATTGAAAATACATAAAATCCTTGTAAAGAAAACTGCCCAAAATAAAACTGCAGTGAACGGGAACAGAATACTAAATTAGGTATTGTATTAGTAGTATAGGTTGGTTGACAACAAACCAGGAACAGAAACGACAACGAGAACGGAAATAATGTTAAAATAAATGTATTAAACATTATATCCGTTCTCGTTTATGTTCTTGGTTTATTATGGGCCAGCCTTGACAGTGAAACTAATAAGCTCATACGATGAAAGAGTACAGTGTATATATATATATATATATATATATATATATATATATATATATATATATATATATATAATAAGCTCATGTTCATCATTGTTGTAAGGATCAACTGTAAGTATAAACAAAGCAGTGAAAAAAATGGAGAAATAGTGCATAAGAGGTATAATTTTCAACCATACTGAGTTAAGCAATTTCCATGGATATTATTTGAAAAATCGGACATTGTTATTTTTTATAAAATATGTAAGGAAATACCTGAGAAACAGTAATTAAGGTTCTCTCGGACTTTTGTGCAGAGTACTACACCCCCTCCCCCCAACATTTCAGAGAATTCGGTGGCTATGGATAGTGGTACAACAAAATTGCACAGAATTTGGTTTTATGGACTCATATTATTATATTCAAACTTTTGAATACAGGTAAGGGAAATATTGGCAACACTGATTACATTCCAATGTTGGTATGACAAGTCATCAAAACCGCGCATGTGCAGCAATCTGCAGTAGATCCATTGCACGATATTATATCAATAAATTCGGGACGTTCGGAAATGCAGTTTTAGATTCTGACAGAGAGGCAGTACTTTTTTTTTTTAGTTCAAAATACGAAGGAATCCGGAAACCCACATTGGGTTTGTGGAGCACGTGGGATAGCGGTTTGTTTTGTGACGTTACTTTCAGTATGAACACAAATACATTTCACGAAATTGACATCGAACGAAAGCGATTTTGTATGGAGAGTGAAAATAGTGGTGTGAGTGATACAGGGGACGCACAAGAGGAAGGCAGAAGAATGAGCCGAAGAAAGAAAGCTAAAGTTGAATACAGAAAAATGGAAGAGAAGTATAACCAACTGCTGGATGAAGAGGACGCCGCAGAAAAATCGAAAGTTGGCAGTATGGGTATCTCGGAAAAAAAATTTACGCCAATGCCAGAAACACAAATGACAGAAGCAGCTGCAACACCTGTTGATGTTCCGGTTACCACAATTAAAATTGATAAAGAGGAACCCGATTTTGATCATGATGATCCCACTGGCTTAGAAGGCGCAGCATTTCAAAGTAGACTGCCATTTGATAAGCTTACTGCAAAAGAAGCATCCTCCTTTCCAGACGTATCACAAGGACCACCACAAACACAGAAGGTATTTCTACATATTAGAAACAGGTTGTTACAGTTATGGTTAGAAAATCCAAAACAGCAGTTGTTATTTGAAGATGCTCTACCACAGATTGAACCACCTTATAACAGTGATGAGCCTTTAGCTCTTAGAGTTCATGGATTTCTGGAAAGATATGGTTACATAAACTTCGGCATATTCAAGAGACTTAAAACTATTCCGACAAAGAAACTTGGAAAAGTCGTTGTGGTAGGAGCAGGTATTGCTGGTCTCGCAGCAGCTCAGCAATTGAATCAGTTTGGAATGGAAGTTGTAGTTCTGGAAGCTAGGGATCGAGTTGGTGGACGTATTGCTACGTTTCGAAAAGCAAATTATGTTGCGGATCTTGGTGCCATGGTCGTTACGGGTCTGGGTGGTAACCCAGTTACTGTACTATCTAAACAGATTAATATGGAGTTACACAAGATAAAGCAAAAATGTCCCCTGTATGAATCAAATGGTAACACGGTACCGAAAGACAAGGACGAGATGGTAGAGAGGGAGTTTAATCGCTTGCTTGAGGCTACAAGCTACTTGTCCCACCAGCTCGATCTGAATTATGCTAGTGGCAAACCAGTTTCTCTTGGCCAAGCACTGGAATGGGTAATTAAATTACAAGAAAAGAATGTGAAAGAAAAGCAGGTTCAGCACTGGAAAGCAGTAATAGCTTTACAGGAAAAACTGAAAGTCAATCAGCATAACATGTTGACCTTGAAAGAAAGAATCGAAGAGTTGAACAAACAGTATAAAGAACTCTGCGAGAGCAAGGGCATAAAAGATATAACGCAGGAATTTGTGATGAGATCCAAGCTTAGAGATTTGAACAATGCCTGTCGTGAGTGGGACCAGTTTCTAGAACAACAGAAAGAGATTGAAGACAAATTACATGAGCTCGACGCCTCTCCTCCTAGCGACGTTTATTTGTCTTCTAGAGACAGGCAGATATTGGACTGGCATTTTGCAAACCTGGAATTTGCAAATGCTACACCACTGACGAATCTTTCTCTCAAGCATTGGGACCAGGATGACGACTTTGAATTTACAGGCAGCCATCTTACTGTGAGGAACGGGTACTCCTGTGTGCCAGTTGCATTGTCTGAGGGACTGGACATCAAATTGAACACTGCTGTGAGACAGATCCGTTATGGCCCTAGCGGAGTGGAAGTCATGACCACAAATTCACGCAACAATAGCAACCCAGTTACATACAAAGGAGATGTGGTGCTGTGCACTCTGCCGCTTGGGGTGCTGAAGCAGTCGACAGCAACCAACACCCAGGGTGTGAGCAACATCGTGCAGTTTTCACCACCTCTTCCAGACTGGAAGGTAGCTGCCATCCAACGCCTTGGTTTTGGGAGTCTAAACAAAGTGGTACTCTGTTTTGAACGCATTTTCTGGGATCCTAGCACCAATCTGTTCGGTCATGTGGGCAGTACCACTGCAAGTCGCGGAGAACTCTTCCTTTTCTGGAATCTCTACCGTGCACCTGTGCTGCTTGCATTAGTAGCAGGTGAGGCTGCTGCCATCATGGAAAATGTCAGTGATGATGTCATTGTGGGTCGTTGCATTGCTGTACTCAAGGGAATTTTCGGAAATGGTGCTGTGCCCCAACCCAAGGAGACTGTAGTAACTCGATGGAGAACCGATCCCTGGGCCCGTGGTTCTTACTCCTTCGTGGCAGTGGGATCATCAGGCGGTGACTACGACATGCTGTCAGCTCCAGTAGCGCCATCTGCCCAAGCAGGGCAGACTGCTAAGTGCAGACTGTTCTTTGCAGGTGAGCACACCATTAGAAACTACCCTGCCACAGTGCATGGTGCCTTCCTCAGTGGTCTGCGTGAGGGTGCTCACATTGCTGATGAGTTCTTGGGGAGTCCCTACGCTCCTCCGACACAGCAGACAACAGCAAACACGGTGCCTGCTGCTCGAGCCCCACCTGCGGCTGCCACCCAGTAGCAGATGTTTCACAAAGTGACCTGAATTCTTTTTATAGAGTAGAAGGGACAGTTTGGTGGAGGATGATCAATTCAGTGAATTATGTATTATAATTCGATTATAGGACTAGTTCCATCTCTTAAATGATAAGCATAAGCACAAGAACGCAAATTCGTAGTCCTTTGTAAAATCTTCTGGATAACCTAGAAAATGGAAGGAAACAGCTTCACTGAGCTAACTTAGTGAGCTTCAAGGAAAAATCTTAACTTTCACTCCCATTTCTATTATGTTTTCTTTGGCCCAAAAATACAAATGGAGTAAAAATTAGTATTTTAGTGTATCAAATTTGTGGTAAAATAAGTACACGTTAATGTGCCTTAGTGGAGCTGTTCCCGGTAAAACGAGCATTGAGCGGATTCTGCCGATTTTGGAATAGACACCGACGCACTTGAACTGCCAACATAGAAAACAAAAAATCACACTCAATCTCTTTCACCATCTTGACGGGATAATAAAAGCCTAAACTAATCTAACCTAAGTGCGTCAGTGTCTATTCCAAAATCGGCGGAATCCGCTCATCATTTGTTTAACCCTGTTCCCTTTCATTCTTATAGGTTAACCGAGTTATTTTACCAAAGTGCTATAAAATTGCGTTCCTGTGCATATTATTGGCTGCGTTCAGCTGGGACAGTGCTAATTCAGCTATACATTTTTGCTGAGTTACAGCAGCTGTGAGTGGCTGAATGACCAGATTCCAAAATGTCTGCTGTGTTTGCAAAGAAACACACCATTGTTCTGTCTATTCCGTAATGTAAGACACCGTCCACACGTGTGGAGTAACGGTCAGTGCATCTGGCCGTGAAACCAGGTGGCCCGGTTTCGAATCCCGGTCGGGACAAGTTATCTGGTTGAGGTTTTTTGCGGGGTTTTCCCTCAACCCAATACGAGCAAATGCTGGGTAACTTTCGGTGTTGGACCCCAGACTCATTTTACCGGCATTATCACCTTCATATCATTCAGATGCTAAATAACCTAGATGTTGATACAGCGTCGTAAAATAACCCAATAAAATAAAAAATTATAAGACATCATTGGTTGTTGCCTACCCCTTCCACTTTCACTGGCTTGAAGCGAAAAAAATTTTGCTATGAAAAATGGCGACCACTATTTCAGTGCTGTCAGTCAGCAAAGCGTTCAATGTTGTCGCTATTTCAGCGCTGTCCCAGCTGAACGCAGCCATTTACTCCATCTTATTTGCCACTCCAAGTGACGATTTCCCTTATTTAGCTTGAACTGAAGTATTTGTTCTCATAATGAATTTCTATCATATAATATTTTCCATGCATTCATTGTTCATATGTTAGGTTGAACATTATATGAACTGAAGAATGCTAAAAAAAATATTAATTTTATGCAATATGGAAAAGTACAAAATATCCCACTCTGGAGTGTCTGCTAGTGCTGTAGATATCTGGTCCTAGATAATAGTGATTAAAAATGTATTGCATTATGGATGGCAAGTAACTAAAAGTCGTGTAGTTTTTTTATTTATATTACGACTGTGTTTCTCTATGTCCATTTTTGTTAAAGATTTTTTTATTCAAATAAATATATTTAATTATATTTTCTTGTATTCATTTCTCTTAGTCCAGTTTCTATACTTTTCTTTCATTAGTAAAATGAAGAATGGTAGGCCTAGGAGAATGAGAATTAATCTTTGAACAGAAATGTACATACATTATCTGACATGTAAAAGTAGTTAGGCCTGTAGTTTGTCTCATGAATGCAGGTGACAGAATTAAGAACATGCTAAGATTGCACATGGAAATGTAAACATGCATAATGCCATCAGCAATTCGTGCTTTAACTTAGACAAGCTAGAGTGTCTTCGTTTTAGCTATTTCTTAAAAATCTCTATAGGAGCATTCATAGCAGCAGGAATTCAAGAAGAAAATGGAATACACTGGAGTAGGAGCATCCATAGCAACAGGAAGTCAAGAAGAAAATGGAATACACTGGAGTAGGAGCATCCATAGCAACAGGAAGTCAAGAAGAAAATGGAATACACTGGAGTAGAAGCATCCATAGCAGCAGGAATTCAAGAAGAAAATGGAATAACACTGGAGTAGGAGCATCCATAGCAACAGGAAGTCAAGAAGAAAATGGAATACACTGGAGTAGGAGCATCCATAGCAGCAGGAATTCAAGAAGAAAATGGAATACACTGGAGTAGGAGCATCCATAGCATCAGGAAGTGAAGAAGAAAATGGAATACACTGGAGCAGGAGCATCTATAGCAACAGGAAGTCAAGAAGAAAATGGAATACACTGGAATAGGAGCATCCATAGCAGCAGGAAGTCCAGAAGAAAATGGAATCTGAGCTCTTTAAGTCTTTGGTGCTAAACCCACAAGAAAATAAATAACCTCTATTTCACATCTACCCCTCAATTCTAAATAATAAAGGCAATATCATTTCACCTACCAAAATTTAATATTAAAGCAATCACTATTAATAAGCAAACATCCACAACTCGATTAGATACATATACGTGAATACGATTTTGCCCTTCTGCTTTAGAGAATTATCCGACAGGGAGGGTAATTGTGGCTTTATTCACACCTTATATAGCCAATATTTTGATGACAGAAATGAAGAGATTTTTTAACAGGACAGAGTTATTAGTAGGGTTTTGTGTTCCCTTAATGTAACCTCCTGCATCTTTTATCTATGGAGTAAATTAAAAGATGTATATCAGACAAACTCAGACACCCTAAAGGAACTAAAACTTAATACGTCACTAGTTTGACACCATTTCTTATCAAGAACTACAGCAAATAAATTGATAGTTTCTTTAAGAGGTACCAAAAATGTGTGGACAACGAAAGTGGCCAGTTTCAGCAACTCCATTCATAAAATTGGTAAGTACCAGTAAGTAACCTTTTAACTGCTTATATGCCTTATCATCCTGAGTCCTGAGAGTATAGTATACTATACCATACTTCATACATGATTATTATATAAGATGTATGTACAGACCCGAAGTATAGTATAATATACCTGCATTTGTGCCCTAACTGTAACCTGCAGAGTTTTTTCAGAATTTTTTCCTCATGTCAGTGACTATTTTTAAAGTGTAGAACTACAGTATATTGAACTTTAAAAATAAAACAACAAATATCTCAGGACTTAGGAGACTATATCTCCATAGAAAAGTGAACTACTGAGAAATACCATTAGCTACGCTATTTCACACATCGACATTGAATCACATTCTATATTACGTAAAAACAAGTAAGGAGAAATTGTAGTACCGGTATGAAAGAAGTTATTAATAATAACAGCACTGAAGGAATCTATCATAAAATAAAATACATCATTCATTTGTACTTACTTTATTAATATATATTATACAAATAAGGTAGAGGTACATGCTAAAAGAAACCCACCTGGAATTCACATTTTCAATATACTTTTAGACAAAGAATTTGTTTTTAAGTTCAAGACGCACCTGAAGAGAGACTATGCTGTGTGTAAGAACATTCCTTTTACGCATGTAGAAAATCTAAGACATTCAATATTTGTATAACATACGTATGTGTTACAAATAATAGGTTATTTACAAATTTACATTAGGATGATTATTTTATTCACATTCACAAATATTATGTTAAACATTTTCAGTACAAGTAATTGACATAACATGCATAGAAAAGGAAATACATTTAAACAAAACAGAATACGTTGTTGTTTTCTAATGCCAGGCGTTTGACAATAAAGACATTTGACCTCTTGCATTCCAATATTTTTCAAAGATATTATCATGGTCAGCCAATGAAGTACAGATTTTGAGGTGTTTCAAATCCATTGCTTGGTATGAGTTGCACAATGGGCAGTTAGGGGACTGATATATTCCAATTCTATGCAGGTGTTTGGCCAAACAGTCATGGCCTGTTGCCAATCTAACAGAATATATACTTCAACATTATGCCAAGGGCATCATACCAGAAGGATATACCAACAAATTTTGCGTTATTATAATATTTTAAGTTTGAAAACAATTGTTTGAGAATTACAATTGACATCAACAAGAATCAAAGAAAGTAACTTGCTGACTTGTTAGAAGAAATCATTTCATCTTTTTATGGCTCTAATGTAAATTTGTAGTTTTGTTCATACGCTCTTTTGGCATGATGCCCTCAATATGGAATAGCCATTTGCATAAAGTACTGTAAAAAAGAACAAATAAAACAAGTCAACATGTCCTGACAAGCTGATTGTTACTGACAGCTTTTATATTATTTTTACAAGTTCTACCTTCCCCAGATATTGGAATGCTGATTGATAATAAATTTTTTAAGATTGCAGTTGCATTATATCTCAGATAAAAAATCTGTCAAGGACATAAATGTGTATATGGGGAAGTTGTCAACACTTAAGGTCATCATGCTCTGGGTTGTGTCAAGAGCAAGGGACGATTTTTTAAATATTCTACAATTAACAATATAATCAAGAGAGTCGATTGGAATTCTTTCAGTTAACTGATGTTTCGTTTGATCGGTATTCGGATAATTGATGCTCTACTGTATTACAGAATTAAACAGTTTCGACATATGGAGTTGCAAAAGCCACTAAATTATTTGCTACTGAAGAATGAAAGATATATAAATATAGCTATTATTAATACTCACTGATACCAGTATACTGTATTTTTTTTTTTTACAGAATTTACATGTCTGAATTTTTATTATTTCGCATATTGAGAACTAAATGGCCAACATTTAATATATGTATAACGAGTTTAATCACGGAATATCTTGGATGATGCAAGGTGAAATGATAATAATGTAACTTACTTTCTACTGCATAACTCTGAGAAAAGATTGTGTTACTCTAACTTAGAAAATATTTAATATAATTTCATGTCTGCAATTCTTTTTAGTCAATGCTAAAAAAATAGGCTTGTATTCATACCGTAAAATATCATCCATGTTGAATCTTTCGTACACTACTTTTAACACTTGAATATAAATAATTGATTAAATGGAGATCTTACTCGTGTTAATTATGTAAGCATGTGTGGCTTACAGCTGTTTCGGTGTTACTTGATGCACACACTATTTGACACAACTCTTCATCACATGAATGCACCCACGCAATAGGCAGCGAAGTTGAGATAGCGCCAAGATCTAGTAGGCTCTGAGGATGGTGTCAAGTAACACCGAAACAGCTGTAAGCCACACATGCTTACATAATTAACACGAGTAAGATCGCCATTTAATCAATTATGTAAAATATCAATTATGCAAATATTCACATCAGTTGATAAATATTGATCAATATTTATTTATATGTTTTTCGCTCGAAATATTTGACACATGTAATCATGTCCTTCAAGAATGCATGAAATCAGCAACTGTCAAATTTAAGGATATAAAATAAATATTATTTAAAAAAATGTACTGTTAGATTTTACTAAAGTGAGGAAAGCAAGAGAAATGCTAAATTCAATTTTATGGCAAAAATCTCTGTAAGATATGAAATCATAACGTAATTATAATGCAACTTTATAACTCTATATTCGAAAATGTAACTGCATATGGGCGTGACACATGGAGCCTAACAAGAAAGACGAAAGAAATTATTAGCTGCAGAGATGGACTTCTGGCAAAGATCTGCTGGTATATCTCACCTAGACAGAGTTCGAAATTCAAAGGTAAGTGAGATAATGAAAGTAGAAGATAGAACTATTCTAGATGGCTTATGGTATAAACAGCTCTCCTGATTTCGACATGTCCAAAGAATGCCAGATAATTTTCGACTTCTGAAACAAGTGATGAACTTGCAGACCACAGAATGAAGAATGGTCTTCCATGATCACGACAGACGAATAACAGCACTAATGCAAAAGTTTTAATGACTTCGTATTGATTCTCGAGTTACCTTTCCTTTAATATAAGTTAAGGAAATTATTTAAAATCAGATTATTTATTCTTTGTCGCAAATAGAAATAATGAACAGACTGAGATGACTTCATGAGGACGATCTCTAAGTAACTTGTAAATATAAGTTAGGTACCAACTTCAATTTTAAAGTCAACATAGCTTATATGATACTTTCATTGTTGGTTGATGGCAACAGCAAGTAAAATTAAAAGGCCTGTCTGGTTCTCTAAATCTAAAATCGAGTTTAAATTAATTGCTACAAATTTCTATAATGTTAACTAATGTTTAGCAATTTGGAGGATCATAACCCGTCGTTTTGTACCAAGCTGTCAATTTTTCTGGCATTGACAAATGGTCTACAACAGCTTCCAGAGTGTCATATGAATCTAAGATGATAAGATCATCAGGTACTGTATTATTAGAAAAATACCCACTTTCAGACATGATAAGGAGGTCGCTACGTGCATCTCTATTATCAATGCCAATGATGAAAAGAGGCATTCCGGAGTCCTTCAGTTTTCGGGCGAGACTCTGACTGATTTTGGAGATATACTTTCGATCAGTTAGTAAAACTGCAAAAATAAGAGAAAGAAAATTTGTTACTTTATCTCATATTTTAAGAAGTCTTAGATGTTTAAGTAAACATGTATCAGTCAATATAATAATAATAATAATAATAATAATAATAATAGCAACACAGTACATTATTAAAAGTTGTTAATTTAACTAGTTTAATATATTATCATTAGTGATATATAAGTGTTAAAAGTACTGGTATGTGAATCAAGAATGAATTTCCAAAATAGGCATTTAGCTTCGTTCAAACAGAATTGCAGTATCTGGATTTATTAAAATTCAAATTGCACTCACCTTTATATTTTTATTTCTCGAAAATGGAGTTTGAATAAATTCGTTAATAATTTGGTTACCTTTCATCATAAAAATTCAGTCAGTGTCTTCTTAGTTCCATTGTTCCTTCACTAAAATAATTTGAGCTGTACCATTTTTAATTGGATAAAGGAATATAAAAACTGTGCTATCGAGACGTCTCTATATAGTTTCAGAAAATTCCGTTCAAATTTATTAAGGGCGGACATTGATAAACAGCTTATTTATTTTAATGTTCGTACTTTATTAATATTTCCTTTTGGAATAATTAAGATTAATGGGAAACATTAGTGATAGAATGCAAACAAGAAGTATGAATAACTACGCAATTATTGTTTATAAATCACAAGTTATCGGACTTAATTGTTGAAATTAGCACTCCAGTTTAATGTCATTAATTTAATATGTCAATAGATGACCTACAATAATGCGAATAAAGAAAATAACTTCCTAAATGTCTGTAAACTCAACTGTGTAATCAAATAATTGGCTAATGAGTACTGAATATACTTACTAATTAAAGTATTGTCAGTGAGATCATAAGCCTTGGTTGTCTTCTTAACCAGCTTCAAAGCTCTTCCCAAGCTTGGACTTCCTTTATGGAATTTAGCAGCATTAAGATATTTTATGAAGTCACATGTGTTTTCTGTATCTAATGTGGCTTCTGTTTCCACTCCTGTTTTATATGCCACAATCAGGCCTGCGGTCTGGTTTTTAGACAGCCTACAAAAGAACAAAATTAGCTATAGTTCTGAACATAATATGAAAGGTTTCTCGTAATGAACAGTTTAAAATCCTGTTTTAATTTGTATGCTATTAGCTGCTTAAATAAAATGAAATACATAGGAGCTCTGATTAAATTTATTGGAATATATCATATGCATAAGCAAGGTTTATATTATTTTTATACAAATTGCTAAAACGAATATATTGTTGTTGTTTAGTCAACTGTCTGAAGACAGGTTGGAACCATAAGCACACCAATAAGGCATCACTCATGAGGCGACTAAACCAAGAGATAATGGGGTAGGGTGGCCAGTTCCTTTCCTCATCCATGGCATAGGTCTACCTGGCTGACTAATAAAATATTTAGACTTAAGATGTATACAAAAAATTGTACATCCGTTTTAATTAATTTTATATAATAACTGCGAGAGATAGATAGACAGAGAGGGGGAAAGTGGGAAACGGGAGGAAGGAGAGGTGTGGAGAGAGAGATGGGAAGAGGGGGATGGGGTGAGGGGCAGAGAGGGAGGGAAATAGGGAGATGGGTAGAGGGGGAAATAGGGAAAGAGGGAGGACAGGAGAATTGTGAAAGAGAGAGAGGGGAATTGGGGAGAGAGAGAGAGGGGTACAGGGGGAATGGGGAAAGAGAGTGGAAGACGGAGGGAGAGTAAGATAGGGAGGTATAAAAAGAGAGGGAAAGAGATGGAGAAATGAGGTACAAAGAGAGGAAGGGAGAGAGAGGAGAAGGAGAGTGGTGACGAGAGATGGGTGGGAAGAGGGATAGAGGGAGAGGATTGAGAGAGGGAGACAGGGACAGTCAGGTGGAGGGGAGAAGGAGAGAGCGGAAATATGGGGAGAGGGGTGAATGGGGGAGAGGGTGAAGGGGGAGAGGGAGTGAGAGTGCGAGGAGAGAGAGGGGGTGAGGGTAGAAGGAAGGAGAGAGGAGGGCGGGAGGGGAAGACGTAGATGGAAAGGGAGAGAGAGACAAAGGTGGTGTTTGTGTGTTCAGAAATATGCAGTAAGTCACAAAAGTAACACAAGGAAATCATGTCTGTTTTAAAATGTTCATCCTTGAATTTATTGTTACAATAATTTTTTAAGCAAAAGTTCAAATTGATAAACAAAAAAATTAGAAATATAGAAAGAAGCTAATTTAAAACTTTAAAACTTAAAACTTAATTTAAAAACTGCAGATCTCACGCTCAATAACAAATTATTTTGCAGCAATAACTGTTTCTTAAAACTGTCCTCATGGAAAACAATCCGTTACTTACGAAAACATGCTGACAATCTGTTTCACAAAGTCGGTCATGATTGAGAAGTGCTCATGCAATGTTCTTTCTGTTTGCTCTAATACAAACAGGAGAGCCCCAGGTGTTTTAATACTGCCCAGCCTGTTTCTTATGTGGTCTCTTATCAAATTAGCCATAATATCTGCCTCTGAAAATAGAATTTAGGGTTGGTAATAAATTTTATTGTGCAATGTACAATAATTGAAATACTGTACTGTTCCAGTAATAAACTAAAGTCATATTCAAATTGTAAATATTTTCTGACAAACGCAGGAAATTGAACATTATTATTTCATTAAATATTTTTCAGTTATGTTACAAGAGAAATGAATTTTTAAAAAGAGTTCCTATTTATCTGTGTTTAAATTTCGACATTTACTTGCAAAGCAGGACGCCATTACTCCGCTCCAACCTTCTGCTGTACATGTCAGTTTTTTACTACCGAATAGCTCGTATCCTTTATCACACATTATGGAACATTCATCATGTTCTTCTGACGGGAATGTAGAACAGTGTGAGGGGCTCCATATTCCAGAGATCTGGGATCGTAGCCTCATACAACCTGTATGAATAGAACACACTATAAATATAAAGCTATTTAGTCATACGTTAAAAAGTGTTAAACTTTTTTTTTTAGATAGAATTAATATACCTTGGACAGATGGCCCGTTTCGACGTGATGTTACGTCTTCATCAGTGTCTCCTGAACTACTTGACTACTCCTGTCCACCAGTAGTTCAGGGGACACTAATGAAGACGTAACATCACGTCGAAATGGGTCGTTTGTCCTTTAAAAAAAAAAATAACACTTTTCAACGTGTGACTAAACAATTTTATGTTTTTTACAAACAAAGTGTTAACGTGAACTATAATCAATGAATGACATCATAAATGGTACCAGATGAAAAGTGTTTTTTGTTCGTAGCATTATGACTACAGTGTTCTCATTTATCTCAGTTTTTATATAATTTAATATTAAAAATCCTGGGTGAATGACTCAAGTCAAGTAAAAAAAAAAGAGAATAAATATTCTTATCCAACTACACAATTAAATAAGATTTTTAAAAATGATAATTAAATAACTACACAAAACATAGAAAGAGAGAAAGAAAGAAAAAAGTAAGAATGGAAGGGGGTAAAAAGAGAGAAGGGCAACAGAAAGGGAAAAAGAACACTATGAAGTGAAGAGAAATAGAAAGGAAAAGAGAAAATGAAAGAAAGGAAGAATGGAAGCAAGGAAAAGTGTGTTAGACAAAGGAAAATGATAGGCGACATGAATTTGACATATATTTCTCAAGTTTTACGATGATTTAGTTCTTCCTCTTGTTACCAACGATATTCTCGTTCTAGTATCTGTTGGTAATGATTGCATGCATATGTTACACGTTGTACTTCTTGCATTTTGTCGGTTAATAAAATTGATAACTGCTGTCGATATTCTATAATTTTCGATAATCATGATTGTCAATAAATAAAATACCACAATGGTTCGTCAATTTATTTTCATTTCTTTCCACTGTACTTGCAGAATATTTCCTCTGACAATGTTTTTCTTAGTTTGTTTATTCTGTTATTAATGATTCTGTAGGTTATTTAGCATCAATGGAACTGATGATAGATGGTATTTGGAGAGAAGAAGTCGAGGATTTGCCATGAATTACCTGACATTCATCTTACAGTTGGAAGAAAACCCTAACCAGGTAATCAGCCCAAGCAGGAATTAGGACCCACACCTGAGTGCAATTCTGGAATAGCAGGCAAACTTGCTATCATCTGAGCTATGATGGGTGTTGAAAACATTTTTCAAGACATACTGTCTATATATATTTTGTACATTACATGATCTTATATAAGAAAATAGTAGGCTAATAAAAAAATTAAGAGTGAATTCTGAGTAAATCATCATTCGATATTATTTTTTAAACCTTTAGAAAAATATTATACTTCATGTGCATATTTCATGGATGAACTGAGTGACTTTGTAGATATTGAATATGAATAAAATACAATAGTTTAGAAGAAAGCTCCGTATACAGGGAGACAGACATACAGACGACATGCCAAAAATATTACAAAAATATTATCTCAGTGTCGAAGGTGTTCAAAATTTATATTTCCTTGAACATCTCGAATCGATTTTGCAGTAGTTTCTCTTTGTACATTGTACACTGACATAGCAAAAATAAATAAACAACGAAAGAAATATGAAGAAACGAAAAATGGAAAAGTAATTAAATGAATGACTAAATGAATGAATTGACGAAGTATGAAGTTTACTTACAATGTTTCTCTGAAGGTTTTAGGTACGCTGAAACAAAACAATTTTGAAATTAGTTAAACCTATGCATTACATTATGCTCTCATGGGATCGACCTTGAAAGATATGCAATAATGTTGAAAAGTAATAAAAATTTACAAGATATCATTATAGACTTTCAAATTGGTATCCGTATCAAGATCTACAAATAACCAATAATTAAAGGTAATATATAACAATGTATTGGTATACTTACATGTGTTGAGGAAAGAAATAGCATTTTTAAGTGCATCGAAATCAGTGACACCAAAAAAGTTTGGTCTGTTGTTTGGACCACGTGACGCAAGAGATTCCAGTTGCTTTCGTTTATAACCACCAATCCCAAATGTGAAAATGATGTTTCCATCTGACTTAAGACGATCTGCAATTGTTCTAGGATTGCCATGACTGCGTCCATCAGTCATAAGAACTGAAAAAAGAAAAAAATTGTTATGAAATTGCCACAAAATCATAAAAAAATTTAATTAACTATTTTACTAATAGGTTAATTGTTCTTTTAAGAATCTAAGTTATGTAATTTTTGTTGTAATAAAACAGTAATTTATTAATTTACTATTATCATTATATTAACTACTCAAAAGTATTGCAAGTCGGTATGAAATTTATTTCAAGATTTTCACCAAAATTCATATTTCCACCAACAATGATTTCATCATGCCTGCAATCCATTCTCCCATTCATCTGGACTACTTTTCAGTTTGAAAGTTTCTCTGTTGACTGTCCTTTTGTATCTGATGCATGTTCATTGTCTCATGTCTGTCCATGGCCTACCTGTCTGTCTTTCTATTCATCTCTTTCATATCTGTCTCTCTATTTAATGTCTAAGCTTATCTTTCTGTGCAGAATTTTATTCGCAGCCATTTTGCTGTAAATCTGTATATCAAGGAAACAGTAGTAACAAAAACTAAATATTTCTTACAGAGAAGGGTGGTGCTGTGCACGGCATTTGCATTGATTTCATTTTCAGCTGCATGCAGAGCTGCGCTGAAGCTTGTGCCTCCACCTTGAAATTTGACGTTTTCCAGACCCATCAGAAATGCACAAGTTTCATGTGTGTTAAGAGGGATCATCACTTGCGTCTGCGTGTTGAATGTGATCAAACCGGCTGTTCGACTATTTGAGAGACTGCAACACATCAGACGGGAATAGAATAGCATATACCATTACTAGCATTACATTGGTAGTGGTGGTGGTGGTTACAATAATAATAATAATAATAATAATAATAATAATAATAATAATAATAATAATAATAATAATAATAATAATCATAATAATAATAATAATAATATAGTAATAATAGTAACAATAATAATAATAATAATAATAATAATAATAATAATAATAATAATAATAATAAAATAATAATAATAATACCAATTTTATCCAGATCGCCTTTTTTAAAATTACAGTACCGGTAATGTATGTATATACAGTATCGGTACTGAACAATAAAAGTTTTTGAAGTCATTTACATACTGTACTGTATTATGAATAAAAACTCCTTTATTACATAGTACATGTGAGTAATGCCTTTCTACATTACTGGGTCCGATCTTTATCATTTTTACATTACAGGATTAGCGCTCTCATCCTCCTTATTATCCGCATTTTTGTCTATTTAGATTGTCCTCGGCCCTTATAGTCCGGATAATCGGGACTCTATTGTAATAATAATTTGGACCTTGTAATTAATTTGTGACTTCAATAACAAATTATTGAAAATAAAATAAAATACCTGATGATAAAAGAAATGGAATCAAACTCCAATTTAGTATAAATTGGGGAGACATGTAAATTAAAGGGAGGAAGGAATACATATTTCGGAGGTGACTACATAGAAAAGAACAATGCATCCAGAGAAATAATAGTAGACACAAACCACCTTCTCAATTTTGTGTTTGAGGAAAGTCAGGGAGATGAGGTATAAATAAATTAATGTAAGTACCGTACTTAAAGTCCCGTCCCTCTAATTTCCGGCAGCCAATCACGTTGCAGGTTGGCTACATTTAAACGTGTGCGTCTTGTGATTCGCTAATAATTACGTTATGCAGTTCCTAAGGCTCGATAAATACTTAATATAATCGCCCGCCATTTTGGCTCTTTCGTTGGCGTTTGCAGAAAACACACGAGGACGTTATTTGCCGCTCAATTATTTGTTCAATTACAGTGCGTTTGATTTATTATCATGGGAGCTACGACATAATAATGTTTAACAGTGTGGCAAATAGATCCCTCGCCTGGTAGCTCGGCAACGAAAGAACAAAAATGGCGAACGATACTACCTACTTAGACGTTATAAAGCCTTGACTTCCTAAGATGTAAGCAAAGAGGAGGAGTCATGCCGGGAATAACAACGTCGCGACTATAATAATAATAATAATAATAATAATAATAATAATAATAATAATAATAATAATAATAATAATAATAATAATAATAATAATAAATAATAATCCGTGGCACTACAGCCCATGAAGGGCCAAGACCTACCAGCCAGCAGCTGACCTCACGGCCACATGCCGAAGCAAAGGTGAACGATCATCTAACCAGAATGGAAGTATTATGTGATTAGGATGATGAGCCTCCCAGCTGATATAGCTGGTTTGCTTAACCGGATTTCGCTACCTATCATAGCTCCCCAAGTGCATCACGATGCTGGGTGGGCACCGGTCCCATACACTGGCCGAAATATCATGAGAAAATTTCTTCCCCCATGAGGACTCAAACCAGCGTGCATTCCATAACGCGAGTCCTAGGTAAGATGCCTTAGACCATGACGCCACGGCATGGGACAAATTAATGTACTTATAATAGTAAAATATTGGTGACACCCATTATTATTATTATTATTATTATTATTATTATTATTATTATTATTATTATTATTATTATTATTATTATTATTATATCATTTGGCTGGCTGTGTGAACCTAAAGACATCGGTCATTTTTTTTTGTCTCTGAGAATGTAGGCCTATGTGAGAGGCAAAAAAAGTATTGTGAGCAAAGAAAAATAGATCGAAAAGAATGGTGACAGGATATTCTAAATAGGAATGTAAAAGCGAGAAATTTAGTATCGTAGTATGCCTTTGAAGTTTTTTTTCTCTAAAAATTAAAATTAGGTGCCAGTGTTTTACACATTTTTCGAGCAATACTTTCAGATATGGTATGATACACAACTAAAAACTTTGAAATAAATGAGCTGTAGAACTATACTTACGAAAATTTGCTGACAATCATCTTAACAAAGGATATTTGCTTCTGATAGTCTGCAGCACTCATGCTAGTTGAATGGTCCAACAGGAACAGTATTCCAACCTTTTCGAACACTGCGAATGTGTCGTCCATTGAGTCGAACATTGAGCGTGTTGTCACTTCTGCAGCTATTTAAAAATCATTATGAGTGAGAATTGAAAACAATTATTTCATTACATGTACAAGTATGGAATCTTTTACTGTGCCTCAAGTAGTATTTTCCAGATACAATTTGACAGGGCATATGTTTGATTACTGGCAGGAAAATAGACAGAGACTGGAAGACTGGATGTGTGACCCTAAACTCATTTTTGTTCTACGCTATTTAAGTCATAGTCTTATGCCATCCTGGCCACACCGTCGTGCTGCATCTGATTCTGTGTGCACCTGGCCGAAGTGGTCTATGTTCTTAGTTGAATAGAGTGAGATGGTCAGATGCAAAGTAAATTTTGGTGTCATCATGAAGAAGAAGAAGAAGAAGAAGAAGATGACGAATTCACAATCTTTTTTATAAAGGAAAGCAGCATATTAAAAAAACAACATGAACTTAGCCAGTGGCGGCTCCTGCGTATTTCTTAAGAGGAAAGAAGTTAACAGCACGAAATGATACCTTCTTGAATAAAACATGCTACAAATTAGCCTACATGCATACATTTAAGACCAGGTAGTGTTGGAGTTGGCCTTCCCTTCTGTATAGCAATAATCTGTTCTTGTAAACTGAGTTTCCTAAATTTCACAAAATATATTATGTTTTCACTTCCATTCATTATTGAATAATTGCAAAAATTAACAATTACAAGGAAACTCACAATCTCGCAGCATTTCTCGCGCACACTACAGCATCACACGTGTTGGAAGAGACTATAGCTACTAACACGTAATCGGAACCGTTTTACGGAAATGGGAATGGGAAATAATCTGAGGAAAGCGAGAACACTGCACCCAACCACGTGGTCTGTGTTGCCACATGTACATTTTACAAGATCAGTATTACATGCTTTTGAAGAATGTCGGGTCTTGTGGCTGTTGCCCTCTCTAGTAGACAATGAATGGAAGTGAATTTCAGGGGCCAAAAGACCTGCGATACTAACATAGAACTAACTACTTCCTCTTTGTTTTATATAAACCCAACTTTAACTTCCAAATATCCTTGAAAGATTCAAACCATGAATAGTAGCCTATATAAAGTGCAATGAATAATATTTATTAATAATTTAAAAAAAAGTTTATATGGTATCTTTCATAGCTTTGCGTTAAAACTGTTTTTATTGTGTCTGCTCCTAGATGTGTTATAGTCTGGTTGAATGCAAAATCGTTAGATGGCAGCGGTAGCGAGCTTGCTGCATGACTAGTCGGTTTCTATTTCCCGCCCATGCGCTGATTCAGAGGAGGATCTCCTCCCTATCCATTCATTTACTTGCTTTAAAACTCTGCTTCTTTCTCTGGCCGCTAGTGCACTGTTGTCTATGTGTGTTAACTGCAGTAAAGGAGGAATGGATTGACTTTCCTCTACACAAACAATCTCGCATCTTTCTCACAGTTTTCTAGCAGCATATGAGCGTGCGTCGTTTAAAACTCGATCAACCGAGGTTTTCTTATAGCTGAGAACTTAAAAATTATCGAATCTTCCTCGAATTTCAAGGCACATATTTTATTTGGTATTTACTTTCAAAAGAAAAAAAAATGTGAGGAGGACGTTCCTCCCTTCCCTCCTCCGAGGAACCGCCATTGACCTTAGCATTCCCATTCACCACTGTTAGTGGTAAAATAGATTTCTGGCTGAGTAACAGCCTAGATCATATCGTCGCCTGAATGCAAGAACTAGGTAACTTGATTTTTCATATTTTTTGACATCGCCTATTTACTCATTTATTGCACTAAGGAATATGTCTCGTTTTCTTTTACCTATTTGTTATATTGGAAAATAGATGTCGCTGGTATCGTTCGATCAGTTACCTAGATCCTGGATTACATTTTGTGCGATTTTTGCTATGTTATAAAAGAAGTAACTAAAAAACACAACTTTCGAGTTACCTAGTTCTTGCATTCAGGCGACGATACATAACAGCGAAAACCTCTAAATAAGAGCTGGTTTGAGTGAACACAGTTTTAAATTACTCACAATTACATAATGGTATCTGTCCCTTTCCAAGTGGCCCTAACCACCCCTCCTCCGTGCAAATGAGGCTGGGATTTCCCACCAGCTCGTAACCCACTTCACAGCTCATAGAACAAGAACTGTTTTTCAGACTTCCTGGTACCTGTGTGCAGGATGGAGGATCCCATTTCCCATGAGTGGGATTGCGCAATGTCATACAACCTAAACACACATTCAACATTTAAATTACATATCGTACCCTGATAATATAATTATCTTCTAATCTGAATAATAACCACATTACACTGTGATTAACGTATTTATTATTTAACCCTCGAGAGGCCAAGTTGAGTACCCCTGTGTTTCTTTATAGCCTACAAGGTGGGGCAGAATGAAATCATGATTTTGATTTACGTAACACCCATCTGATAGTTGGGATGGATTGATGTTAGGCATGGCGAAACATTAGTCAAGGTATGCCATTTAAGGTTGGAGTATTAATTGTTTAGGTTTATATGGCAACGATTTCTGTTATGTTACTGAAATCAACAAATCTGAATAAACTTCGTCGGATATTGCACATAGACTTAAATTACCATCCATACAAAATTCAAATAATGCAAGAGTTGTCGGACAGTGACTTCATCTCAAGAATAGAATTTCGCAATGAATTTATTCATTTAATGAACGAAGATACAGTACAGGAATTATTCGTCACTTAATACTCGTAATGTCAGATGAAGCCCGCTTTAAGTATGTTCAGAATGTTGGAATTATTCCATCTTCCGTCTTGTATCCCAGTAATACTTAGGTAGGTAGGCCTAAGTACATTTCCGTACATGTGCAAAAGCCGCTAGATTTAATCTGACCAAAATGGGTACCTTGCGCATACAGATGCAAAACCAGCTAAAAAAAAAATGCATTATGAGAACGATATACTTCCTCTGAGAATAAAAACTTATTTTGTTAAGTTCCCACATTTATTTTTGTGTTTTATAAGTCAGCTCAACTGTATCATCTAGAAAACAACTGTTCCTTTTATTTGCTGAGTCAGATAATACATTCGCGCGGTCTTTTACATTTGCATTTCTGAGCCTATATTTTCTGTTCATATTATTGTTTTGTTTACTTTCTACAGTTTACGAAAATGTTGGATAGCAGTAAAAACTATGAAGCTAAAATTGACGAAAAGTCAACGATGTTATCTATTGAAAATCGTGAAGTTCTGTTAAGAACTGAAAATCTTGCTCTGATAATATCCTAAAACAGCCAGGGCAATGGGATTTCAAATTCCAGAAGACAAAGAAAATCACAATCACGTGTAGTAAAACCAGTAAGACAGCATTGGTTAAAGATGACCCATTCTGTAACATTGGTACGGTACGAGTGAACCTAAAAGCCTCTGCAAGATGGGAAAAAATTTCAAGCAATTTGGTAAGATTTAAGATATTGGTAAGGGACTGAAGTAAAGCCAGCAAAACTGAATGATGTCAAACTACTTCTGTCTCTTCACTTTCGCGAAAACAGGGATGAAAATGAAAAGCTGCAGTTCTACAAGTATGCTTTGCTGAAGAGAAAAATGTCATGATGAAAGATGGCATCAATGACGAAGATGACAGTGACATTCATACTGATTTTGAGCTCATGGAAGAGAATGCTGTAGACTTCACATGAGCAAAGTTGTTTCTCTCTTTCAACAATAAAAATATGTACCTAGTTGCTAATTTATGAATGTTTTTCAAAGGGGGGGAAAAAGCATACAAATTAAAGAACTTATTTGTGTATATTTTTATCTTTTTTTTTATCCCTTTTAAGAATCCTATCAATATTTTCAGTAACTCAGCATTAATAAAATAGCAGGCTTTACAAATTGGTAGTGAATCAAAATGGCTGCTCGCTGAGTTGCAAAACCAGCGAAGTAAAGAATACATTTGCAAAACCAGTTATGTGACGAAGAATTATTTAGATACTGTAACTAATTTTCATCACTCGGGAAATTTTAGGCTCCTATACAGTAATTTTTAGGTTTTTTTTTGCGAAAATTTTGGAGAAAAAATTAGCTTTCTATAACATTTATAACAGTTTTTATAAGTTTTCCATCAATACCGTATCTAAAAACCTGTTATAAAGCATGTAACAGGTTTTGCAAATGGGCTACTCAATTAGTCATAGTAGGGATGTCAATAGTCCAGTCCATGCCGTTCAAAATCACTGATTTCTTGCATTAAAGCTACAAAGCAAAATACCTACCTTCATTACTGTTGCACATAATTTTTTCTCCAAACAATATTGATAATAATGTAGAACTATCTTGTTCTTACCTAATCTATATTAATTAATTTATTTAATGTCTTGCAAACGGAAAATGTATATATCTTGTTATTTATTATGTCTTTTTGCAGTTTTACTATTCTTTGGAAAACTTAAGAGTGTTAAAATTAAATTCATACTAGAAATCAAATAAATTCATACTAGAAATCTTATTTTGTGTGTGTGTGTATTTTTTGAGTTTGTATCTAATGACGAACCTATAATCTGTAATAGATTGTACAGGGAATGAATAAATACAATACAATACAATACAATAGAATACTAATTAATTTTTATGACGAATTCTATGCTCTTTGTGCAGAAGATATGGATCCAAAATAACATCTCAGTATAAATACTTACATGTAATATCGCCATTGTAGAGATATGCTGATGAAAAGAGAAAAATAAAACGAATTAATATGGTAATGTAGTACCAGTAATTTAATTAATTTGACATATTTATTCATAAAATGAACTTTTATTATTTTGTCAGATATACCACAGAACTCTATTATCTCTATCTTTATATCCAGACTATTATAAACAGACTTTAGAAAAACATTAAAATCTTATTATTTGTAACAGGTCACAGAGTAAGATGAGAACTATGTTTGAGACAAATTTACGGTACTTAATCCATACTCACAGTGTTCTATAAATGTAACTCCCAAATTGTGGTTGTACTGTCGAGTAACTTTTTTTTATAAAGCAATGAGAACACCCAAATGTTTCACATCAATTCAACCATAATAACAACTTAAAAATTCTATAACAAGAATGAAGTTTCAATCAGGAGATGACTCAAATCCAACAGTTTAGATTATAGGTGAAGTACAAAAATGTTTTAAATAATTTATAGACAAGTACTGTCTGTGATTGTTATCTGTAGTCCTGAAAATAATTTATATGGTGTTACAGTGAACTCACCCCCTCCACTGTTATGGAAAATGTTAAATGTTATGTTTTATTTAACGACGCTCGCAACTGCAGAGGTTATATCAGCGTCGCCGGATGTGCCGGAATTTTGTCCTGCAAGAGTTCTTTTACATACCAGTAAATCTACTGACATGAGCCTGTCGCATTTAAGCACACTTAAATGCCATCGACCTGGCCCGGGATCGAACCCTCAACCTTGGGCATAGAAGGCCAGCGCTATACCAACTTGCCAACCAGGTCGACTGTTATTATGGATGAAAGGTAGTGTCTACTATTCTATTACTGGATATGAATTAATTTCTCCCACCAATGCAGGAGTGGAAAACTCGTATTGTAAACAGAGCAGCCAGCATGAGTATCTACATACAACAGCAACTGCAGCAGGAGAAGCTAAACTCTCTGGGACTGGCTGTTTCCCATCCCTGAACCAGTGTTTTTGGCAGGTCGTGGACAGCCGATAAGGGGTGGTCCTTCAGCTTGGGGGTTGGGCGAAGGGCTATCAACCCATCACCTTAAAAAACAGCTTGTTACAAATCAGATAGGGGCCGTTGGTGGGCTTATGTGAGGATGGCAATGAACCTGCGGGTTCCTTAAAAGCCATTTGTAAGTATGTAAGTAAGTAAGTAAGTAAGTTAGTGAGTAAGTAAGTAAGTAAGTAAGTAAGTCGTCATTGTTCCTGTAATAACTCCTATGTGCAACTTATAAATTTTTTCAGTAGGAAAAAAAACACATTTATTCATCCTATGACAGCTGTGAATTCTTACGTTTTTGAAACAAAGAAATATAATTACATATAGGAGATTTTATTATTTGCTGTATCACTTTAAGTTATTTAATAGAGCAAAAATCTGAAAATCAATAAATATGTCACATAGGAGTTATTGCAGGAACAACGATGAAGTATTATATAATTCTGAGTGATGGACCACAAGACACTTCCAGATACCAGTCTCGAACAATATATAAAAATTATCAGTTATGATAACAATAGAAAAATTATCACTTATTTTATTGAAAACAACAATGGAACTGCTTACATATCTATAAGTCACTTAAAACATAGCTTACCATTCAGTTCTTAAAGAACAACAATACAAATAAAAGTAATTTATGATAAAATAGCATATTATGAAATTTAAAAGAAATTTATATGCGTATATTATATTTTTTTATTTTTAATTGAGTGTAAACATAACATTAAAATATCTGGATACATTTTACTTTTCACATAGTGGTCAATTTACTCATGCTATAAATAGTTGTATATATATATTTAACTTACCTGTTAGCCCAATTTTTACTAATATAAATACAATTATAAAACTAAATTAAAAAATAAAATAAAAAGGAAAATGAGTTTGGAATGCACTATTCAAATTAGCTATACCATACTTACTGTCATTGAGATATGTCACAAAGCTGGAAAACATATCATCATCTGACATTGAAAAGAAATTTGGTACTTGAGGCGTATTTACAGAAGATAAAGATGCAATCTTTTCTAGTGTCTCAGGTTTGATGTCATCTCCAGTTCCTACAGTCAGTAATTTATAGCCCTTGGCTTTCAATTTTTTTACAATTTCACTTTCATCTGTTGAGCTGTTCCCGTTTGTCACCAAAACTATGAAATGAACAAAAATAATAGTGATCATAATAGGAACTATAATTATCATCTATAGAACTTCAGTTATTTCGTGAATATGTACCGTAATAATGTTTTACAAAGAGTGGTGGATAACTGAAGATTAAATACTGGGCCCTGAATTTACTTCCTAAATTTCATTACACATTAGCGTAATAATGTTTTATGTGATTTAGCAGTCTTCTTGCCCATAAACTTTCTTGCCTTTGTGGTCATTTTACCCATTGCCATTTACGCCCATTCATAATTACGGACACGATTTTTTCACCAATGAATGTTTGACCCATGGAAATTTTTGTCGAATAATAAATTCTGCACAAGTGTGTTATGTACCAGTAGCTAATTTATTTGTGTGAATGCATGGTAATGTAACACTTTTACAAAGAATATTAGTTTATTTAATTCATTTATGCAATTTTGTAACACTTTCATACAGAATATTGATTTATAATAATCATAACAATAATTTAGCCTAAGTCGTCATTTTCCACGGTCTCCTCGCTGTACAACTTCAGTTTGTACGATACTGTTCGCACCATGGTACTGATGTCCATTGTGTTCAAGCATGTCTTTGCCTCTTGTAGTGACAGCGATTCTGGTATCCATTACCTTTTAATTTAGCAATTCGACACTAATTAAAGTACACTTACCAATTTTGCGCCAGGAAATAACCAGGTAGTCGTGGAAACGTGACAATGTAGATACAGCATTGTCATGGGCGAGAACAATTTCTGATCGAAATAATCTCTGTACATATATTCGGAATACGAAATTGTTCATGGGCGAGAAATAGTGGGAAAGATTTCCATGGACAAAAATAGTGGGCATAAAACCCAGTGGGTGAAATTTCATGGGCGAAAAGACCTGAAAGCTTTCATGTAGATGTTATCCATTAAAAATATGTATAAGTTAAATACCTAAGCAAAGTATTTAATAAACGCATAATAAAACCGTAAAAAATTAAATACAATCAATAGAACTTCAGGATGTAGGGCTACACCTATACTCAGAGTGATAATGCTATAGAAAAATCAGCCTTCTTTGATGTTAAAATGACAACCACATTATCAATTGATATTCTGGGAACGATCGGTGGCATGAAACAAAGTCAAAATAGGATTTTGGAATACGAGATTTTGCCGGATAACTGAATAAATACCGGTTTCTTTATTAAAACACATCACACAACACAAATAATACACTAATTTAGGTTCGAATATTTACTGAAAACGAAAGTTCGTGCGAACTTCCTAATGTGGCAACACTGACGGCCAGAACATAACTAAACAAACATAAAAATGAAAGTTTGTGCGAACTTCCTAATGTGGCAAAACTGATGGCCCAGACTGTGGCAATGTGACAGATTTAAACATTTTTTTTTTGGCCCAGCCAAATGTGCCATTGTTTTGGTATTGCCCGTTATTTGGGTGCCGGATACGAGGAATTTTACTGTATAATCCCCTGAGCAAAGCAGTGCACTGGGCCCTGTCTACACAATCACATACAGGAAAAAAAGATGTTAATTATACATAAAATAAATTTACATCGGTAAGTCATGTAATAAACCTACAACTTCTTTTTCCTCCTTTTTTTCTTACACTTCCTTTAATCCTTCACATGCTCGTGAATCCATTACAATAGTCTGCTTCCAAAACATTGTAACATCGCAGGCAATAAATACATAAATATTCCCATTATTAGCTGAATATATATGCTTACCTAGAACAGCTTGTTCAGAGTGGTCAGTGCTGGTGATATAGTCATATGTAAAACTTAATGTACCTCTCAAATCAACTTCATCTGCACTGTTATCAGTCAGCAGGTTTGCTAATTCTAAGAATACGCATACATCAGAAGTGTCGAGAGGAATACTAACTTCCCCTTTCTCCCCATATGTTACTACACCAGCTGATAATAAGCTTGGGGACAATCTGCAATCCAAGAAGAAGAAAAGAAAGCAACATGTCCACATGCATCATTGAGAGTCTTAAAACTTGTTCAATATTTTGGGTCAAACTAAAAATTTTCTTATGAATAACTTCTAGAACAGTGAACAGATTTGAGATATTTCTATTCTCTGAATTATTTTGTAGAAATTTCTAACCTTACAAATTTTGTTTTATTTTCCTTCCATTGTTATTATATACGCACAACAAAATATGAAATTACTTAAAATTTCGAGAAAAAATAAAATTAAAGATTTTTTAATGTGATCTAAATGCACGCATATGCAGACATACACAAAACACATTTATATATTCGTCTTAAAATAATCGTCTTAAAATAAAGATCTAAACAGTGTCTTATATTCAATAATGATAAGGTAAAACTGTACAACTGCAAAATAATTTGTATCACATAAAAAAAGTAACTTGAAGATAACAATAATTAAATATAACACACAGCAATAATTTTATTCGCCTAGATAACGTTTACTTTGTAAGTATCTTAAGTTACTGTACTTGCTGATAATCACTATTTTGAATGTGATTATGCCAAAATACGAGTACTATACAAGCTGGAACAATGTTCAGATGAACACGTCATAGTTAGTGAGGTATCCTACATTGGGAAATATAAATTAAAAAAAAATTGATGATGTCTTACCTGACAGCAGCTACCACAGACTTTATTAGCTCCACAATATTAAAGAAATTGCCAGTACCCAGATTCTTCGTAGTTGATATCACAAATAATAAAACTGTGTGTCGAATTTTTGTATTGTTGAAATCTAATAGTTCACTCAAGGAACTATTCACTCTTTCAACAAAAGCATTACCCAAACGGTCAGTAGCTGTAAAGTGACAGAGAAATATTTAGACAAAATAAATAATAAAAAAATAAGAACGCACACTATCTATTGTTACAGAATGAAACACCTATGATCACATTCTTTGGTCAACTACTTTCGTTTGCCATCATAGAGACCATGCAATTAACATTATTTTTTCCATAAACGTACAAATTTTCTTAGGTTATATTTGGTTAGTTTATCCTTAAGTTCAGAGTGACTAGATTTTGAAAAGGAAAAACCGGGACACCCTTATGTGATCTTTAAGTCAAGTTCCAGGACAGAAAACTAATTCTGAACGTTTGGTGGTGTTGTAAGCAGAAGTACCTTCTTCTTCTACAAATTTTAATTCTTATTTTCCTGCGACTGTTGGTATGAATAAAAGACGTCATTTTATTAGACAATGATGGTAAAGTTTCTTTTTGTTTATGTGGTCATTGATGTCTGCTCTGCCACAATGTGATTTTGAAGCTGAGTTACACAGTGTACACTCTACTTTGTCTTCCCACTTTAATTTCGGAATATATGGAAAATCTTGTTGAAGTGAACAGTTTCTTTTAGTGTATTAATGAAAATTTTCAGTTTTATACTCATAAATATACTGTGAATAAGAAGCACAAGCCACCAAGACAAAGCACAAAATGACCAAAAGGAAACTATCACTCAATCTTGGACTTATTAATCACGAAGGCATTGACTTTTCGGAGGAGCTTGGTATAAGTGTAAATTCGACGCAAATCCAACTAACTTACTCTTATAATAATCGAGTGATCGATTTTAGAAAGTGGAACAATTTTGCACCCCGAGAAAGTTTTTGGGACAAACCATCCAAAACTATGACTGTCTTGGTTCACCCTGCTTAAGTTAAGGTTTCTGTCAGCAGTCTTTTCGTATGTTTACATATTGTATATGATATTCTTATACTAGACTTTCAGCATTTCGCTCATTACTCATTCTGCACATTTTACTTATTGCTAAATGGGTTTGTGGAAGGTCTCCCAGTGGTGATATTCGGCTGGTTTGTATCAGTTCGAACGAACTGGTTGTTAAATTATTTTTAGGTAATATTTGCAATTATCATGGACATATACCGTATATGAATAATTTCAAGGAAAAATTGTTCCGGAGCCAGGTATCGATCCCGGGACCCTTCGCTTAGCGCGTGAACGCTCTACTGACTGAGCTATCCCAGGAACTATACACGACACCGTCACAATTTTTCCTTTTATATCCACACAACTCACATGAGCTGACAAGATGCCAGAACTCAACTGTGAGTGCACACAATTACTGTGTGACTTTAAATTGTGGCTTTCTGTTAACATACCTCCAGTAACGAATGTATTATACAAATCTGGCTTTCAGGTAGTAGCTCCCTGTAAAGCAGGTTTGAATAATTTCAAAGAAAAATTGTTCCGGAGCCGGGTATCGATCCCGGGACCCTTCGCTTAGCGCGTGAACGCTCTACCGACTGAGCTACCCCAGGAACTATACACGACACCGTCACAATTTTTCCTTTTATATCCACACAACTCACATGAGCTGACAAGATGCCAGAACTCAACTGTGAGTGCACACAATTACTGTGTGACTTTAAATTGTGGCTTTCTGTTAACGTACCTCCAGTAACGAATGTATTATACAAATCTGGCTTTCAGGTAGTAGCTCCCTGTAAAGCAGGTTTGAATAATTTCAAGGAAAAATTGTTCCGGAGCCGGGTATCGATCCCGGGACCCTTCGCTTAGCCGCGAATGCTCTACCGGCTGAGCTACCCCAGGAACTATACAAGACACCGTCACAATTTTTCCTTTTATATCCACACAACTCACATGAGCTGACAAGATGCCAGAACTCAACTGTGAGTGCATTATTCAAACCTGCTTTACAGGGAGCTACTACCTGAAAGCCAGATTTGTATATACCGTATATGTTTAACATAGTTACACCTTAGAGAACTGGTTGTTAAACTTTTTTAATATCACCACTGACTGAGACTTAAAAATAAAGT
The DNA here is from genome assembly GCF_040183065.1 of Periplaneta americana. Lineage (NCBI taxonomy): Eukaryota > Metazoa > Arthropoda > Insecta > Blattodea > Blattidae > Periplaneta > Periplaneta americana. Next base: position 173,214,679 of record NC_091117.1, read on the forward strand.
AGGTTTAGCAATTAATTCGTTGGTTGTAACAGTACTTACTAATACACAGAGGAGGCACACCATTCCAACCATCCCTCCCACAAGTCAGTTCTTTGGTGCCCCACAACTCGAATCCATATTTGCAAGTCAGTGAACATGTCTCGTTGTACACTGACACTCGTGTGTTGCATTCTGGTCTTGACCATTTCCCTCGTTTCACATATTTTAATGTTGGGCAGCCTACAGAGAACAACTTATTGTCAAAGACCTTTTTACACATTTTATCCTACTGGAATATCGTAATGTACTTTAAAATAATGTGACATATCTGAAAATAAATCAATAATAAAATAGCCTAGTTATTAAATCACGAGAGTACTGTTCCTCATGAGTCATTTTCAGGCTGTTAGTTGTTATTAGTATTTTTATGTATCACTTCATAAAAGTAATTTTCATAAAATTTGGAGATCCTTGATGCTCTTCAGAAACCTAGACTTTAAAAGTGACAAATAAGAAAAATTAAAAATGCTCAAATAAGTTTCCTTATACTCTGTCCAGCAAGAGGACAAAGTGATGTGAACCATATAACATATACATTCCAATCTTCAACAGGGGAAATTCTCTTCAAAATATGTGACTGGTTTTCAGTCAATAAATTGGTATTGAATTGTAACAAAACTAACATAATTCAATTTAAATCCTGTCCAAATTCAACGTCGCAAATTTCTAGCGCAATAATTAACAATAGATCCCTATTAGAAACAACAATTTCTTGGCTCAAAAATCGATAATGTGTTAAATTGGAAAAATTATATTATATAGCTTGTTTTGCTATTAGATCTATGCAAAAGATAGTAAATATCAATACCTTAAAAACAATATACTTTGCATACTTCCACTCAGTAATGAGCTTTGGAATAATATTCTGGGGAAATTCCACAGATAGTAACAGTATATTTATATTACAAAAAAGAGTAATTAGAATAATAGTAGGTGCCAAATCTAGGGAATCGTGTAGGACTATTTAAAAAAAACTACAAATAATGCCCATGACTTGTCAGTATATCTTTTCATTAATAATCTTCCTCGTATGTAATCGTGAAAACTTTGTAACTACTTAATTCAACAGTTCATAGCATAAATACACGTCAAAAAATGACTTTCATACTCCATCGGCAAGTCTATCGTGCTATCAAAAAGGAGTGTGTTATATGGCAGTAAAAGTTTTAATAACCTCCCTATCGATATAAAAAATGAAACTCAAAACATAAAATTATTTAGGGCCAAATTAAAGAAGTACCTAATTTCTCACGGCTTCTATTCTGTAGGTGAATTCATGACATTTAATAATACTTCATGAAATTGATACTAAAACTTCTGTGTTGTACTAGTAGACTATATTGTAAATCTCGTCTGTATATATTTCATCTAGACTGTGACTATAAATTAAGACTTTATAATAGTATTAAGTTTTTTGACTTGTTACATATTCTAGCTGTAAGCAATGTATGAATACCATGGAATGTTAATAAATACAATACAATACAATACAATACAATACAGCAATAGTTCAGAGTCACTGCCAATTCAGACATCCCAAGACCACATGCATGTGTAAAGTTAATTCTGCAAACAAGGTAATGTCTTAATTTCGTGTTGCTTTCTATACCAATGATAAAGATGAATGAATTATTGCAGATATGAAATTATACGGAAAACGAAGTATCACAAGAAAACTTTCCCCTATAATGACATACAGTACTAAAAACTACCAAAAATTTCACTTCGACAAACTGGGATTTGAACATGGTGAAAGCTACAGCAATATTATTTCGGCAAAGGTTAAACGCCACACGAACCTACACACGTGCATGCATACAAAAAATATAATCTGTGCCAATATTTTCACTAACAACTGTCAGAAAATTAACATTTAACTGAAAATGTTACTGATCACATTTACAGAATACCGGTAGCAATAAAAAATTAGTAGAGTTCAAGAGTTACATTGTACATTTTCAGTGATTTTTATCTGTTTGCAATGGAAAAAAAATGTCTGAAATTTGGATGCATGCTAACAGTGTACAAACAATTTCAATGAATGATATGTCGAGCAAAATTATTGTAAAGTACTACACAGAATTTTTCACTGAACTCACCTTTCTCACATACGAATGGTTTCCCACTATTGCATTCACGAGACGCAAACTTAGGTTGACCATTTGTCTCTATGTTGAGAGACAAACACTCACGATCAGAGTGAACCCGTTCATCTAGCCACACTGGAAAGCTGCTGTCAGTCTTGGATTCTCGTATTGTTTCTCCCAACAGCTCCCAGCGCCATTGTTCCTTAGACTTATGCCCTCCTATCCAGATCTCGGGTACACCTCACAAACAATATAAAAACATCGTAGAATCATCAGAAAAATCTGGCAGGGCGAAATAATTCTGAGGTAGTCGTGGAAACGCGACATTGTTCAAAAGAATATTGTCAGGAAACAGCCAAAATGATCCTAAGGTAGTCGTGTTCAAATAGCACTGTTATGAGCAGAAAAACTAATGATCTAAACGATTTGTAACTTACGAGAAATCAAGAGCGAAAAACATTATTCGATAAATCCAATTTAATAATTAAATAAATTTAATTCCACAACATTTTTATAGGTGAAATTACATGAGTGAAAAATTATGGGCAATATAGCCATGGGCGAAGAATATTGGTTGAAAAATTCAATAGGAGAAGTTTCATGGGCAAAAATACCTGAAAGCCAGGCAGCAGATGTTGTATTTTAATTAGCAACAAATGAGCTTCGAAATTATTATTTGTTACATATCACACTTAACATGTATTCAACAAAATCCATTACTATAACATAACGAGTGTTTTTACGCTAATTCAAGAAGAAGGGTGCTCTATTATGGAATTTCGTTCTTGATGATGATAAAAAAGGAATTAATGACCAGTAAAATGATGCCGAATATTACCATGAAATATATATAAACATATCACTTATACAAATTTCGGGCACA